>NC_071518.1:22112863-22202863 GCF_027887155.1 Malaclemys terrapin pileata
TGTCCCTGAGGTCCCAATCTATAAAATGGAGATACTTTTGGGGTGCTGCAAGGATAAAAAAGACTGTAGGGTGCTCAGATTGCATGATGCTGAAGTCCATATAAGGATCTTGAGAGACAGACTAGATATCGTTATAATATTGTTGATTTTTCAGGGTTCACGTGGAATTTTGCATAGTGCTTGAAGTTTCGAGTTCATGTAAGCCTCAATGCCTGAAGGAAGACCGCCATGGGATGCAACCCCAGGGTGACCTGAACCTGCCAATTTGAGTTAAGCAAAACTTCAAAAGAAGCCCAGCCCTAGTTGCAAATACAATACCTGGTCAGACTGTCCTATACCCAGTGGCATGAGAAGTGAGACAGCATGCACCAATATGGCACATTATCCCTGCTATACTTGTGCTCTAGTGGCAGCATGCAAAAATCACATGACATATCCCCTCACTGCTGCAGTCTGGTTCCTGTCTCCGCAGTATTATCATCGATCTTTTGCTCCACATTAGGCTCTTAGGCAGCCCATTGGGGCTGATTTGTCAATAATTTCAAAGGTTATTCAAACATTCAAGCTTTATTGTGATTCTTAATGGATCATCTCCATAGAGCAATTTAGTAGTGTAGTAGAGAAGGTTATACAGCAACACTGAGTACGACCAGACTGGGGACAGTGCAGCTATAAAGTTGCATGCTGCCACCATAAGACCTTAAATCCAAGGGAGGTATCTGATAGATCCTTGCATGCTTTGGATGTATCAATAGCTTCAAGTAAGTCATCCACATACATTATGATATAGGAAGAGGTGAAAATCAACTGGATTAATAAGAGTCAACAGTGTAAACAACTGGCATCAGCTGTCAATGCCATGTTGGAATTCTACAGCATGGGATTGCTTAGTAACAAGAACACGGATCTAGTCACACTCAGACCTGCCTATTAAAAGGAATACATGAGGTCCACAAAGAACCTACACAGCCAGAACTGTCATTTGGCATGAGCTGATCAACACTTTTCTTGAAGTGTGGAGCAAACGTTCACAACAGGCTGATGAACTCCTGGTGGGTTCATCTCTCCCACATGTCACTTTTTCAAAGTGCAGAGAATTAAATCCACAAAAAAAGCATATTTAAATAAAGTTAATGTTCAAGATATTGGTCTTGATTCTTCCCTCACTTAAACCACTGGAATCTAGGAGTAATTCCTCTGCAAATCAATGAAACTAAGACAGTGCAAGTGAAAGTAGACTGAGTTCCACTGAAACACAAAATACAAGACAAAATATGCTTCCTTACTGTACCAGTCAGGAGGGGTCAGACTGCAGGACAGAACACATTACTTTCCTCACCTCAAACATCAGAGGAAGAAAGCAGGATTTAAGATCAAAAGGTGAAATCTTGACCCTATTGAAGTCAATTGGAGTCTTGGCATTGGGTGAAATCCTGGCTACACTGAAGTGAGTGGAGTCAGAATTTCACCCAAAGTGTCAGTATCATTTCTGAATACATTAGCTGTTCCTCCCACACATCAGAACCTTTTCTTTATTTAATCAGTTGAGTGCTACCAAAAGAACTTGGTATGTTTGGAGGAATCAGGGGCTGTGCCAAATGGCACAGTTAGTCTTTAGAAATTATTTGTTTAGGTGCTTTAATTAAAGCAAATTATGTACCCAAAGAATACAACCAACCAACAAGCCAGACAGGTACCTTAGAAGTTTTCAGGCTATCAAGAAGAAGTCAGTACATTAAAGCAATTCTTTAAAAATAAGAACTTCTATAATAAAATAGCTAAACACAGTTTTCACAATTAAAACATACATCTATTATTAAGTCCAAAAATAATGGTTTCACAAGTCTGTGGAAATATCTACTGTACACTAGAACCTCAATAATTCTTACTTTCTTCATAAACAAGCCCAGTAATTTCCCCAGAAAAATGGCAGCCCCCCACGGCTCAGTGAAGATTTAGTAGCAGAAAGCCAAAGCACATTATATTATGAAAACTTCATTATTTTATAATATATGCAACAGTAACTTTACTAATATAGGGTTCAATTCTTCATGTTCCTTCCATACGAGTAATCCTATTGAATTCAACTAGATTAATCCCATGACTAAGGACAATTTACATGAGTAAAGATTTCAGGAGAAGGGGATCAGTATAAAATATAAATAGTTTTCACCACATTTATAACACATGAACAAAGTACACTCTGCAATGCAGATTACCTGCTCTGTGTGCATGTGTGCATGTTTATGCACTTTCTTAATTGCTAGTTCACAACATATGAAAATCTGCAATGGATCTTCCTTGTTATTAGGGCAAATCAGATTTTACATGTTACAGAAGGACAAATAATAATAAAGGTCACAGTAGCTGAAGATTTTTTTAAAAAATATGAATCCTCCGCCGCTCCACATAGAAGTAGAAAGATGGGCACAAACCTAAAAATACAAGATAACTCAGTGCCCAGAGCTACTTTTAACTATGCTCCTAAACAGGAGCTACAAACTGGTGACAGCTGCCTGAATTTTCATGCCATTCCCTTTGGAAGATGGACCTTGTAAAAATGATTTGAGGATTGCCTTGTCAGTATCGCTCAATCCTATGTCATTACTTTAACAGAACTTGTGGAGATGTCAAATATGGCCATGCCCCTACACAGGTTCACAAGTAGGCTACCAATCCAATCTCTGTGATTCTGATCAACCTGTGGCCTAGAGGTAGATAATGTGTATCAAACGATCACACAATTCCAGTTTATTGCCAGTGCCAATATTGCTTTTTATCTCACTTTGTTGTTCTAATTTACAACACCAATTTAGTCAGGGTCATTGTATTTGGACTTTCAGTGTTTTTAAAACACTGGGGCAGCAAAGGGAGATATGTTACAGTTATCAAAAGAGAATATGAGGTACAGTGTAATTACTATTGTTTTCAGAAGCATTGTTATGTAGTAACTATGTAGCTTACATTACTCCGTGGTAACAATGCAACTGACTTGCATCATCCCTCTCCAGTGCCTCGCACAAGGCTAAAAATCCTAATAGAATAATGTGCTGCCCATAAATCTTAACACGTTGTGTATTATTAGTAAAACTTTTTAAAATTCTTACTTGATAAAGTAATAAACTTGTTTGATGAATAAGACCCCACATACCAAATGGTGAAATGCAATATGAGTTGTTAAAAGAATAAACCTGTTGAATAAATCTGCTATGCAAAAAATTATCTCAATGTTATATATAATGAAACCCTTCTTAAACAAAAAACTGATAAAACAATAAACCTGTTCAAAGATTAAATTTGCTGCACTCTAGAGCTATACTTCTCTGCAGTATTTGGAGCTGCCAGACAACTCTCAACCTGTTTAATCTCAGTAGTCCTGTTTTTACACCAAATTTTCGCTATTCTGTTTCAATCATCCCTACACTTGTAAAATGTAAGAAACATCCCGTAGTCAGAGTGATGATCACTATAAAATTTCTGCCACTAAAACTCACAGATAAACTTTCTATCTTCAGGGTTTTTTTAAACAAATGTATGTCTAGCCATGAGTAATACCGGCCTCTCAGTAAGGTAAGCAGGCAAGGATGAGAGCAGAGTTTGGAGGGAGATCTATGACCCAAGAGCATTGCAGAATGGCCATTGCAATTTTTATCCCATCCTGGAGAGACGATAGTATATTTATGCAGTCTCCCTTTTAGCAATGATACAAAGATTTGTGGAGGGGTGGGGGTATGAGGGCAGGAAGGGCTTGTTTTTTTTTTAACCAGTCAAACATTTGCAAGCATTCACTCATGAGATCAGGTCTTACTCAAGTGAGTCAACAGGACTATTTGCATGAGTAAGGGCTTGCAATTGGGCCCTAACTGCATAAAAGCAAAAACCACAAGCAAGATAAGAGCTAAATCAGCTATCTTAAAAGAAATTTCAGAAGATACACCCATAACTATACCAAGCACAAGTGTCCTTTAAGGGTGAGTAATGATATTTCTTTTGTCAGACAGCTGGTACCTTCTGCCTTCCTTTACCCTGTAACATCATTCTTACTTTGAAGGCCTGTGTTAGATCCTTTTCCCTGCCAAGTTTGTCTTCTTCTGCTACTCTCTCACCATCTGGGAATTATGGGTGAACTGGTCCAGCTCTTCCCTAACCTTCGCCATAAAAATAGGATCAACAAAGTTTCAACCTGCAAGAGTTTTTTTTTTTTTTTTTTTTAATTAACTAGGTTTGGCTAAAATATTCTCCTGCTGGAGAGGGGGGACATGGACAGACCATTAGAATGTAATCCTTTCCTATATTAGTAATTGCACATGCCTAAATCTGTCTTCCTACTTTCGATAGCCAGACATCCAGAGAGATATTAAGGAACCTGACAAGGCTGATCTGAAACTATCTTGCTTTATGAGTCTGAACTATCTCCAGTCTTGCTATGCAAAAAGAACACCCCATCAGTTTTTGAGCTCAGCTCAAGTGACCAGTGCTGCTGGGATAATGGAGGAAAAAGCTCAAGTAACATTGCTTCTTTGCTATATTGCTTACATAGTGTCTTTCATATGAGCATTTTAAAACTGCTTTATAAACAAGCAAGTAAACCTTCTCAGAACCCTATCTAATAGCTGACCCTTCTCTGGGTACATGCATACATTTGGGCCTGATTTTGAAGCTGGGCCTCACTTAACTGTAACTATACATCTGCCTGTACAAATAACTGTGCATGAAAATACTGATGTTTGGACATCACCCTACCCGGGTATGTGGGTACAAAACTGGAGATGCAGAAATAAAAAGACTTTTTAAAAATCTGGCACGAAATGTCACCAGCAACATTAGGGACCTTTTGCAGGGATTTGTTTGATATGAGAAAAAGGATTTCCAGGATATCTTCCTCTGGAAAGCACCGTGAGGCAGCCCAGGTACTGCTGCAGAGCACACCAATTAACACTTAGCTCACTAGAAAGGGGCTGCAAAACTGACCTCAAAGGAATATTTCTGGTGTGTGGAGGGGTGGGATTCCCCACGTGTCTCTGTGCTGGCAGAAAGGCCTTATACTACCCATATGCACAGCCCCCCTTTTCTCAGTCCCTGACATAGAGCAACTCCTGGGGCTGCTCTCACTTATGTCAGAATTTGGGAGGAACAAACATGTCTTAAAGATGCCTTAAAGGTGTCTTAAAAGACATTTTTATCCCACTTTGGGCTATATCTTCATAGAGGTGCTGCTCCACATCCAAATCAGGATTTAAGTGATTTCTGGCTTCCCCACAAACAATGGATTGTTTTATTTTAAACGGTTATTAGAATATCCATATCGAACTGTCCTCATGAGCCGAGTGCTGCTGGCTGTCACAACTGACGTAACCAATAACATGTAGAACATGCCATCAAGGTAGGGTTCTGACCAGAACACCCGGCGGAAAAGGGACCCTGGCATCTCCGGTCAGCAACACCGACTGGGCCATTAAAAGTCCGACTGGTAGCAGAGGCCCCGGGGCTAAGGCAGGATCCCTGCCTGCTGTGGCTCCGCGCGGCTCCTGGAAGCAGCCACCAGGCCCCTGCAGCCCCATCACACATGGGCGGCCAGGGAGGCTCCACGCACTGCCCCCGCCCTGAGTGCCAGCTCCGCAGCTCCCATTGGCCAGGAACTGTGACCAATGGGAGCTGTGCGGGTGGGAGGTGAGAGTTCAAGGGCAGGGCGCGGAGCCTCTCTGGCCACCCATGTGCCTAGGGGCTGCAAGGACCCAGCAGCCGCTTCCTGGGAGCTGCGGTAAGTGCCGCCGGGACCCCATATCCCAACCCCCTCCTACACCCCACCCCCCTGCCCCAGCTCGGAGTCCCATCCTACATCCAAATTCCCTCCCAGAGCCTGCACCCCCCACACACCCCAACCCCCTGCCCCAGCCCTGAGCCTCCTCTTGCACCCCAACCCCCTCATCCCCAGCCCCACCTCAGAGCTTACATCCCCAGCTGGAGCCTTCACCCCCCCCCCGTACCCCAAACCCCAGCCCCAGCGTAGAGCCCTCTCCCACACCCTGAACACCTCCTTCCCCGCCCCACCCCAGAGTCTGCACCCCCAGCTGGAGCCCAGCCCGGAGCTCTTTTCAACACCCTGAACCCCTCATTTCTGCCCCCACACTCCCAGACCAGAGTCCATACCCTCCCATATCCCAACCTCCTGCCCCAGCCCGATGAAAGTGAGTGAGGGTGGGGGAGAGTGAGCGATGGAGGGAGGGGGGATGGAGTGAGCAGGGGTGGGGCCTCGTAGAAGGGGTGGGCAGGGGTGGGGTGGGGTGTTCAGTTTTGTGTGATTAGAAAGTTGGTAACTCTACATATAGGCCATTGATTCTCAAAATCTTGCACTGCCAGCAGTTGCCTTGTGGGGGTTATGAACTAGTCTCATTTCCTGCCTTTGATCTTCTATTGAAGTGTACTTGCTCAGTCACTTCCCAATGATCCTTCTCAGACAACAGAGTCTGCCCATAATCCATTAAAAAGAACAGGAGTACTTGTGGCACCTTAGAGACTAACAAATTTATTAGAGCATAAGCTTTCATGGACTACAGCCCACTTCTTCGGATGCATATAGAGTGAAACATATATTGAGGAGATATATATACACACATACAGAGAGCATGAACAGGTGGGAGTTGTCTTACCAACTCTGAGAGACCAATTAAGTAAGAGAAAAAAAAACTTTTGAAGTGATAATCAAGATAGCCCAGTACAGACAGTGTGATAAGAAGTGTGAGAATACTTACAAGGATGAGAATGAGCTCTCAAAACTGGATACTCTCATAAAAAACCAACCTTCCACACAAACTTCCTCATGGATAGACCTTACAAAAACTAGACAAGCCATTTACAAGACAAACTTTGCCTCTCTACAAAGGAAAAAGGACACTAAACTATCTAAACTGCTACATGCCACAAGCAGCCACAACAGTAGTTCCCTTAATCCACCCAGCAATATTGTTAATCTTTCCAGCTATACTCTTAGCCCAGCAGAAGAGTCTGTCCTATCTCGGGGTCTCTCCTTTTATCCCTCCAGACCCACAAACATGATACAGTTCTGCGGTGACCTAGAATCCTACTTTCGACGTCTCCGACTCAAAGAATATTTCCAACATACTTCTGAACAGCATACTAACCCACAGAATCCCCCCTACCAGCACTACAATAAAAAGGATTCTGTGTGGACTCCTCCGGACGGTCGCAACAACAGACTGGATTTCTACATAGATTGCTTCCGTCAACGTGCAAAGGCTGAAATTGTCAAAAAGCAACATCACTTGCCCCATAACCTCAGCCATGCTGAACACAACGCCATCTACAGCCTCAGAAACAACCCTGACATCATAATCAAAAAGGCTGACAAAGGAGGTGCTGTCGTCATCATGAATAAATTGGAATATGACCAAGAGGCTGCTAGACAGCTCACTAATGCTACATTTTACAGGCCATTATCCTCTGAGCCCACTGAGGATTACCTAAAGAAACTACACCATCTGTTAAAAAAACTTCCTGACAAAGCACAGGAACAAATCTGTACAGACACATGCCTAGAACCCCGAGCAGGGGTATTCTATTTGCTACCCAAGATCCATAAACCTGGAAATCCTGGACACCCCATCATCTCAGGCATTGGCACCCAGGCTTGTCTGGTTATGTGGACTCTCTCCTCAGACCCTACGCTACCAGCGCTCCCAGCTATCTTCAAGACACCACTGACTTCCTGAGGAAACTACAATCCATCGGTGATCTTCCAGAAAACACCATCCTAGCCACTATGGACGTAGAAGCCCTCTACATCAATATTCCACACAAAGATGGACTACAAGCTATCAGGAACAGTATCCCTGATAATGTCACAGCTAACCTGGTGGCTGAACTTTGTCCTCACCCACAACTATTTCACATTTGGGGACAATATATACGTTCAAGTCAGCGGCACTGCTATGGGTACCCGCATGGCCCCACAGTATGCCAACATTTTTATGGCTGACTTAGAACAACGCTTCCTTAGCTCTTGTCCCCTAATGCCCCTACTCTACTTGCGCTACATTGATGACATCTTCATCATCTGGACCCATGGAAAAGAAGCCCTTGAGGAATTCCACCATGATTTCAATAATTTCCATCCCACCATCAACCTCAGCCTAGATCAATCCACACAAGCGGTCCATTTCCTGGACACTACTGTGCCAATAAGCGATGGTCACATAAATACCACCCTATACCGGAAACCTACTGACCGCTACACTTACCTACATGCCTCCAGCTTCCATCCAGGACACACCACACGATCCATTGTCTACAGCCAAGCTCTAAGATATAACCGCATTTGCTCCAATCCCTCAGATAGAGATAAGCATCTACAAGATCTCTATCAAGCATTCTTAAAACTACAATACCCACCCGCTGAAGTGAAAAAACAGATTGACAGAGCCAGACGAATACCCAGAAGTCACCTCCTACAAGACAGGCCCAACAAAGAAAATAACAGAACACCACTAGCTGTCACCTTTAGCCCCCAACTAAAACCACTCCAGCGCATCATCAGAGATCTACATCCTATCCTGAAAGATGATCCTTTACTCTCACAGATCTTGGGAGACAGACCTGTCCTCGCTTACAGACAACCCCCCAACCTAAAGCAAATACTCACCAGCAACCACACATCACTGAACAAAAACACTGACCCAGGAACCTATCCTTGTAACAAAGCCCAATGCCAACTCTGTCCACATATCTATTCAAGTGACATCATCATAGGACCTAATCACATCAGCCATACCATCAGGGGCTCGTTCACCTGCACATCTACCAATGTGATATATGCCATCATGTGCCAGCAATGCCCCTCTGCCATGTACATTGGCCAAACCGGTCAGTCTCTCCGCAAAAGAATTAATGGACACAAATCTGACATCAGGAATCATAATACTCAAAAACCAGTGGGAGAACACTTTAACCTGTCTGGTCATTCTATGGCAGACCTGCGGGTGGCTATCTTACAACAGAAAAACTTCAAAAACAGAGTCCAATGAGAGACTGCTGAGCTGGAATTGATATGCAAACTAGATACAATCAACTCAGGATTGAATAAGGACTGGGAATGGCTGAGCCATTACAAACATTGAATCTATCTCCCCTTGTAAGTATTCTCACACTTCTTATCACACTGTCTGTACTGGGCTATCTTGATTATCACTTCAAAAGTTTTTTTTCCTCTTACTTAATTGGCCTCTCAGAGTTGGTAAGACAACTCCCACCTGTTCATGCTCTCTGTATGTGTGTATATATATCTCCTCAATATATGTTTCACTCTATATGCATCCGAAGAAGTGGGCTGTAGTCCATGAAAGCTTATGCTCTAATAAATTTGTTAGTCTCTAAGGTGCCACAAGTACTCCTGTTCTTTTTGTGGATAAAGACTAACACGGCTGCTACTCTGAAACCCATAATCCATTGTACCAATTCCCATGATGCCTCCTTCCAATAGTTAATAATAGCTTTTACAAAGTGCTTTATGTTGGCCAAGCCCTTTAGAAATACAAACAGCCCTGTGAGGTAGATGAGTAATATCCCTGTTTTATAGTTGCAGAAACTAAGACAGGAGATTAGGTGGCCTGGGCAAGGTCATGCAATGAATCTGCAACAGAGCCAGACTAGAGGCCAGATCCCAACTCCCAGTCCAGTGTCTAATCAACTAGCCCATGCTGTCTTTCTTTCTTTCTTTCTTGAAGCACTGCATGACCAGTACCTCCTGTCAAGCACCATATAAGGGAAAGGAATCATATCAGGACAATCAATTATGGGTTGCTTTGTGTGGTGGGATCAAGTTAGAAAACTTTGGCATTGGGAGTTTCAGCATAGCTAAGAGGAAATCTAGAGTGTGTGCATGGTGGAAGATGCTAAAAACTGTGACTTAAAGCGGCAGAAATTAAATCAGGCTAATTGACATGACTAAAAATACAACTCAAATGACATTAAAAGAAAAAAAATATTGTTCTTAAGGATGCAGACAATGTTACCAGGTACGTGATTTATAATAGGCATTTTGATCTCTACCACTAAGAGGATGTTAATGAGAAATGAATGTTAAATGTAATGTTAAAATTATCAAGAGCAATTAACAATAATAGTATCTGTAAGTCTCCATAGCAATTAGAGAATGAATCAGATTGCTGTAGCCTTGTGCATTCCTTCCCCCATCACACTCCTGAACCAACCACACACACACACCGTTAGCTGTTCTTAGAAGGCTTGCCAGTTTGTCGCTCACCTAATATTTGTTTGTTTTTTCTCTCCCCCTTTCCAAACAGTAACTGGACTCAGATCAGGCACTGTGATCTGTAATCTAGCAGCCATTTTTCTGAACATAAGCAGCTTGCATTTAAAACTCTCCTGCTCATCCGTCTTCATTTGAAGACTGGGTTAAAAAATAAAATTAATGATTGCTATCAAAGAGAAGATGAGCAGCATCACCAGTGAAAAGTAGCACTGCCACATTTTTCCAAGGCTAACATTTTTCACTGGCTGGAAATGGC
The DNA here is from genome assembly GCF_027887155.1 of Malaclemys terrapin pileata. NCBI lineage: Eukaryota > Metazoa > Chordata > Testudines > Emydidae > Malaclemys > Malaclemys terrapin. The sequence goes on from NC_071518.1 coordinate 22,123,408, forward strand.
TGGATATACTTGTAAACATTATTAAAAATAATAACTTAATGTTTCCTTCCTGTGACTAGCTAGCATTAGCAAGGTATTTTCAATTAGCATTTCCTCCAAGCAATGTAGGTCTTTTACTTCATTTTATTTAAAAAGGGATTTGTTTTCTAATTTTTTTTACTTCTGCTGTTGTCAATACTAGAATTCAGTGAAATGACTGCGGCTTTTTCCTCCCATCACTTACAGTTTGTAAAACCACTGAATGGGAATGTATGTGTTTGATTTTATTTGCTTTAGCATAGCTGTCCAATGAAAGGAAAAGACATAAGTATGCATTTTAATATACTGTATAGTATTATGCGAGGCTTTAAAATACAAGTAAATAGCATCACACTCTTAAATCAAATCATTTTAGTTTTAGGGTAAAGAAACAAATCATAAAATCATAAAATAATATAGATGTTTTGTGCTTCTTTTTCTTAAAAATAAATGTATTATGAACAAAAAACTAACTAAAATCCTCAGACCAACAGTTAAAATCCCTATATAGAGCAGATTATTACATTTTGCAGTTCAAACAAGTCTTTCCTTAATGGACTAATCTTACTTCATTAAAGAGTGTATGTATGTGTGTTTGTGTATATATATATATATAGTTTTTGAATGCTAAATAAGGCACACATTATTGTAAATGCAAAATTGTATCATGGATTTGGCAGCCTTGAGGTAATAATTTCTTTCAATTTCAACACAAAGTTGTTGTATATTTCAAATTGATTGCATTGGGCAATTCAGTAGTCATTTAATCATATTAACATATAACTTGCATATTCCACATGATCTTACATCCTATCTAATCCTATCGAGTATATCAGGATGCAACACAATACAACAAGCTCTATATCACCATGCTCACTGATATGCTTTTTAAGTTTTAGCTTCATATATATATTTATTGTTTATAAACCAATGCAACTGATTACCTGTTTTCTTCTTCTTCCTTGCATTAAGCCCATCAAAGGGGGACTGAATAAGTCCTCACCCTTCACACTGCTCTAGTTAATGCCATAACCTCTATCATACCACATGCTAACAGGTCTTCCTTTATGACATCCCACCACTTCTTCCTGGGTTGGCCTCTCTGTCTTTTTCTTTCATTCTTGATCTATTGGACCTTCTTACTCACACAGTTGACAGGACGGAGCTTTGCATGATTAAAACCTCTGAGCCTGTACCCTCTCATTTTTTCATTGATGAGTGTTACTTTGAGCATGTCTCTAACACACACATTCCTCACGTGGCCTTTCTTGCTTACACCATTCATCCATCTCAACATTTGCATTTCTGTGGAACAGATCATTTGCTGATGTTTCTACTTTGTTGCCCAACATTCAACACCATACATTAAAACTGGATGGACCACTGTTTTATAGACTTTCCCTTTTAATCTTATTGGTATCTTCCTGTCATATATAACATACACCACTTATCTCTTTCTACTTGAGTAAGGTATTTATTATCTTAGCTCTAATTTCATCCTCCATTTCCCCATTTTCCTACATTCTGAAACCCAGATACTTGAAATGTTGCAGTTACCAATTACTTCTTTATATTGATATAAAATAGATTTTGAATCCATTTATTCATCAATTCCAGAAAAAAATCATATGCATCCCTTTTATTCACACATCTGGCATTAACAAACTTACTTTGCTGTTTAAGTACAGCATAGAAACGGCAGAGTTCTTAAATATTTCATGCATATCTGAACATTAAAACCTAGTGACCTATATAGTAGCTTACAACACTTACCAAAATGGGTCCTGATTCACCGAAGCTCGTAAGTATTTGCTGATGTCTCGTTGACTTCTGATAGTGCCTAACATACCTATAACGAAATAGCCTCAGCTATTAAGAAATGTAAAGGCAACTTATCTATTCATCTTACAATTCTCTTTCATAACCCCCACAACAAGGATTAATGCCTTACTCTTATCCATGTAAAGAGCATGCCAAATCCAGCCTTTTATACAACTTAACATAACATGAGAAATCAGACTAAACAAATTTAATACAACAGTAATCTCTTCCCAATACACAATTTCTATATAACCATAAATTAGACAAATATTGTTAGCACAAAACTAGTATATGAACATATCCTAATTTTAACACAACTTCATAAAATCATGACCCTTCCATGGAAACGGCATTCTTGGTGTCATAGTAAACCATCACATTTATTATACAGAAAAAAATCTCAGCCTTGATCCTGCGATTCATTATGTGTGGAAAGACTGCTGTACCCACATGGAGTCACACTGCGGTTAGTCAACAGTATGCCCAAATGTAATAAATTTCTGGAATCTGGGCCTCATTCAGTATGCAAATTGATGTACATAATGTATGTGACAAATTGTACAGTACCTAGCATGATGGTACCTAATGCATGTGACATTCCGTACAGTACCTCAGACTTAATCCAAGACTGGGACCCCCAGGTGCCATCAACATACAAATACGTATCAATATCTTTCTCAATTCCCTAAATGGGAAATACGCAGGCCTACTAAGTTTTCAAATGCAATATTTAGATATCAGATTAAACTAATATAGTTAAGGTTGTTTGAGGGCTGGTCAGCAAGAATGTTTCTGAATCTGTAGTTAGTTAGTATGGGACTGGATGAAATGGTGGCATTTCCTTAATATTTAGCTGTCACCACTCTCGGAGATGGTGTTAATGGAAAATATACTTCTGCAACCATAACAGCAAACAAATTTTGTTTGGAAATAAGTATAAAATATGTGTGTGTGTGTGAATAATATATACACTTCCACACTTGCCACAGAAAGAAAACCATTATATGGCAAATGTCCAACTCTTCAAATTATTCCACTGGCAAATGCTAAAATGTCTGTCAACATCATGTAAACATGCTGGCAGGGATTTTTGAAGGAACAAAATGAAAGCTGCCATTTATTCTGTGCATGACACCATTTAAACGTTTTTCAAAACATTAGATGTCGCATTGCCATTTAAAGTTTTGAATCTTTCATCAACAAGACGTAAGCTGGGATGCATAACCTTATAAATTCAAACAGATCAATCCCAGAATTTCCTACTAAAAAGTAATCAAGAACCTCAAAGTAGGTAAAGGTGCTATAAACTATCACAGATATCTCAGTGATAAGATGGTGCACCAAACAGTCACAGTCAAATGTGGCTTAGTCTTGCAGTACCAAAGGCACAGCTAAGCCAGAACAATTAGTATTTTTCTAGGATGGTGTTGGCATTTAATCAAGTGGCCTCTTAGCTACCGGGACTTGTTTGCAAACCTACATCAGTTCAGAGGTTGATACTCCTGGTGCAGTTTCTTGTAAACAGCAGCAGTACATCAGAAATGCTGCAAGTCAGGTCTCAGAGCTCATCCTAGGCCAACCAGTGAACAAGCAAACAGGCAAAGAGTACTCTCAGTTCTCAGAAGAGATGTCTTGCTCAGGTCATGGTGGCGTTATATCAGCCAGAATCAGACACGTGTCATCTTGCATTGCGTCTAATTTGTGGGCACATAAAAGCTTTCAGTTTCCGGTCTCAGATTTAATACACAACACACTTGAGTTTTGAAATTTAAGTAAAAACTCAAGAAAAAAATAATATGATTTAAAAAATTCCTTTGAACACATCCTGCTGATCCTAATGATTTGTTGGGCACTTCAGTGTTTGTTGTGTGACAAGTTGGACTTTGGACAAGGTCAGCTCTTGAATCTTGATTATGTTTTTTTTTCCCTTGAGCCAGAAGACATTGATTTGTACATCTAGTTTACCTTGTTTTCTTAGCCATTTGTGACACAGTACAACAGTTCCCATCGAAAAAAGTGTCATGTAAATAAATTACAACTTCGGACGTATACATTAAATAATTTTATAAATGAACTTTAAAAATGAAAGAATAAAAAATGCCAGTCCCAGCTTCTATGGCTGTAGTGATTATTCTGATCATGTTGTCATGTGTAATGAAGCACAGTCCCATCATTAATCAAAAGAACCAATCAGATAACTAATTTAGGCAATATTCTTTACCACAGGACATGTCGGTCAGTAAAAATGCATTAAAATAGCAAACGATCAATAGTAGACACTAGGGACTGTGTTTACTAACCAGTCTTAAACTTTAGGGTATTATTTTCTCAGTCATATTGGGCATCTGTTTTTAAAAGATAAAGGAAAACTTCAGATAAATGACATGATTTTATTTTTAGTTAACAATGTACATTAGAAGTGCCTGTTATAAATGTATAAATTATTATGTTATTCAGTGATTTATAAAAAGTGGGCTTCTAAAACTCAGTAAAATATCTAAAAGTACAATATAACTAGGCTGGATTGACACACTGGACATGAAATGGTTAGCAATACAAGATTGTAAAGCTTGTGTGTGCTTTGGAGAGAGGTAAATAGTGGTGTCCCCTGGGGTCCTGTATTGGGACCAGTCCTATTCCACATATTCATAAATGATCAAGAAAAAAGGATAAACAGTGAGGTGGCAAAACTTGCAGATGTACAAAACTACTCAAGATAGTTAAGTTCCAAGCAGTCTGCGAAGAGCTACAAAAGGATCTCACAAAACTGGGTGACTGGGCAACAAAACGGCAGATGAAATGCATAGTGAAAGGACCTTTTTGCTGGCACCAAAACACAATTTTTTTGGCTTGGCTATCTTTATAATGAGAGTTTCCTAAAATTATTCCAATCATTGGAAAGCATGTGTTAGGTGTAAAATTTCACTATTCATTTTAATCCTTTTGAAAAGTAAAACTAAGAGAGAGAACATACATTAGAGCAGTCTGTAGTATAAAGAAAACATGTTCTACTACCATCCACATAGCACCTCTCCTACAGATGTGCATCACAGATGTGCTTTTGTACTTGAAAGAGTAGTCATTTCAAGTTGCTCCACTATCAGAATAGAGAACAAGCATCAGACCCTCTGATATTAATATATAGTATGAAAACGCAATAGATTACTGTGCTTAAGTTTTCTCAGCAATTAACCAAAATCATGGTGAGACAGATTTTCAAACTGTTCTGTGGAATACGCATGTGGAGAGAAAGCTAAAATACATATGCTGAGATGGTCAAGCATACAGATTTAGGCAGACACAGTGCATTTAAACCGTGCATTTGGGTATATGACACCTAATTTCTACATGTACTCTGAGGTACTCATCACCTCTGAAAATCAGAGCCATGAACATTATCCCAAAGTAAAAGATGGGGCTATAATATAGCTATGCATTGGTTATCTTCAATCAAAGTTGCATGGACAGCTACAATTATGCGCAGGCAAAAGGGATCAGCTACCAAAGTGGCTCCTCTCTTTAAGTGCCACCACAGCAGTTGAGATTGGTGGGGTGTTCTTTCTAACAGCCCCTAGATTTGGGCATGTGAAGGTTGGTGGCAGGGATTTTTTTTTAGACTTACCTCATGTGCCCTCCCCTCCCCCTTGCTCTGGTGAGGATCTGTGGGAGAGGAGGGAAGTGCCAGGTGACCTATTAAGTCTTTGCCACTAATGTTTTCTATAATTAAGTTAAATCATTTGAAATAATAAACTTTGTAGAGAAAAAAACTCAAGCCAGGAGTTATCTTATTCCAAAATGGTAAAATACAATTCACAGATTAACAATCTTGGACAATCATGTGGAACTATGACCCCTTAAAAATGTATGGCCATGGAGTTGGAAATGTGTCTGGCTACTGGTGTTATCAAATGAAGCACACACACAAAATATAAAACTATTTCTCCCTCCCCAAATGGAAAGGAAATGTCCCAAGGACTTTCTCTTATAGAGCCAGAACCAAAGCCCTTTGAAGTCAACGGAAAGATTCCCAATGATTACCCCGGGCTTTAGAGGCCCATGATACACAGGAATATCCAGAATACCACAATCTGAAGATAAAAGCAATACGAGAGTGTGTGTGGAGGGATATGTTTGCTCTTACTTTGTTCATTTAAAAGAAAAAAAAACACCATGCATTTTTTAGAAATCCTCCTCCACAGATACTTGGCTATTTACTGACATGGGAATTCAAACCACAGCTAGGGTTCCTTTGAACCTGCTTTGAAGTTCTGGTTCAGCAAAGCACATAAGCAAATGAGAATTCTCGCTGATTTCAAATGAGACTACTCACACGCTTAACATTAAGCACATGCTTATGTGCTTGCTTGATTTCGGCCTGAGCCATTTGCTACAAGAGCAAACAAAAGAGTAATACAGTAGTCTAAAATACACCTAGTAATATTTATTTTCAGAGGAATGGGAAAGCAGATCAGAGGTATTTTGGCATGCTTGGGAGCCTTGTGTTTGTCAAGTATTCTCCTGTTTTTTTATTTTTACTAGATACTATTTGTGTATATTTTTCTCAAAAACACAGGAGCTTATTTTACTGTATGTAATTCAATTACTTTCTTTTACCCAGCAAAATAAGCTCATTCAAATAAAATCAGGATTCCTTTCCTTTTTTGGTTTGGATACAGCATCTTTTGTACCCAGCTAAGCAATCTTCCCAGTGTTTGGCAATGATCCTGCTTAGAAGGGCAGGATTTAGAACAGATGCAGGCTTCTCCATGTGGAGGTGCCACCAAGTTCTCTTTTGATCAGTAAGATGCATAATTAAGTATGACAGAATATAGATTTCCAACTGAAAATCACTTCTAATGGGGGAAGCCACTTGCTTCATTACTGAGGACCCCCACTTCAATTAAAGATAGGCCAAAGCCTCAATGCTAGGATGTTAACCTTGTGACTTCTGATGTACATGTCAGCTGGTTTTAGTACCTGAGACTCTATCCAGTTGTAATTACATCAGTCACACTGCAAGAGAAACAGCCATTAAAATAATGCAAAAATTAAAAACAAAGAAAAAAAAAGATTTGATCAGAAAGCAGTTACTAACGCGGTACAACATCTCATGTATACATGCTCATTTCTGTGTGCAATTGCAGGCACTATGTATGTGCAAATTAAGCACACAAGTCTTCGTTGCATGTTACCCTCCCCCTCCCACAGCACTGGAGGTTTAGAAAATCAGATCCTTACAATTTGGCCATTGAGCAGGTTTTTAAAAATTAATGGAGTATTTTCATCTCTTATAGCTATGAAGTCTGATCCATAGCCCATTAAAGTAAATAGAAGTTTCTCCATTAACTTAAACGGACTTTGAATAAGGCTTATATGTTGGTTGTTGTAATACATTGTATACTATGTATGCTCAAAAGCATCAACAATGAAAAGATCTTTTCTCAATTTTACTAAGCCATAAATATTCTTTTAAAATCAACATTAAAAAGGGATATTGTCAAATACTTTTTGGTAGTTTCAATTTTTTGTTTTTACTGTCTGTGATTTGCAAGACCCTCTGACGCTCAAAAATAAATATCCCTCCATCTTCTAGTTTAGAAGACAATGACCTTCTTTCTTCTGTTTTAAATGTATCCCAAACCAATATGTCGCTCTCTGCAAGTTCTTGGTTATACAGTATCCTTGTAATGGGTTCACTCTATCGCAAATGAAATGTTGAAAAATATTGAAATTTATCCCCAAATTTGTTCTGCTTCAAAAGCAATGGGGACAAACCCATCTTAAATCCTGCTGACCCTCAGTCATGCTCCATGCTGGAAAAAGAGGATTATAAGCTCTGCCATCATTTATAGCAGGGATCGGCAATATTTGGCATGCAGCTCGCCAGGGAAAGCCCCTGGTGGGCCGGACCAGTTTGTTTACCTGCCGCGTCCACAGGTTTGGCTGATTGCGAATCCCACTGGCCGCAGTTCGCCACTCCAGGCCAATGGGGGCTGTGGGAAGCGGTGCAGGCCGAGAGATGTGCTGGCTTCCCGCCACCCTCATTGGCATGGAGCAGCAAACCGCGGCCAGTGGGAGCTGTGATCGGCCGAACTTGCGGACACGGCAGGTAAACAAACCGTCCCAGCCCGCCAGGGTAAGAAAGCCGCTTGCCAAAGGTTGCCGACCCCTGATTTATAGCAAGAATTCCAAAATGGAAATATTTATGAACTACATATACCCAGCATTCTGTAAGGTTATCATCAAACTGCATTGCATCTTAAGCAGGGTAGATTAAAGTGCAAACAAACTGTTAGCATGTGTCAGCAAGGTCCACATGGACAGTTTGTTCACGGCAGGCCAGTGCAGGGTAGATTCAAACACCAGCTTGCTGTGAACTAATTGTTCCTGTAGACAAGTTCTTATTAACTATGGTCTCCAACAGAAAGAAAAATGGTCCAGAAGAAACAGATGTTCCCTGCAAGTTGCTTTTGCCATCCTATACACCTTTTAAATAATATTCAAATTCAGTTTGGCACTTATCCTAATATTTTCCCCCATCTTTAATGCTTTTGTAGGGAAATTGGTCTCTTCTCTCACTGCTATAAATTTAATAGTAATACTAGGCTACATGACTCACATTAAATCTAAGAAACTGAGACCATGATAATAGTACGTAGTTTTATGTTAATACCCTACTAACATTCTTGCCCTGCATGCAATCTCTTCCTTGCATTAATACTCTGCTCAATGTAGATTAGTCAGTGACATTCTGTAGGTTTTCAAATAGTATGTCTGTTGCACTTTACTAGAGATTTTACACCTGAATGTGGACTTATCTGACAGTTTCTTGTCCAACATGATACTATAGTGAACTCTTTTGGATTCTGAGATGTAGACAACAGGACACATCCTTGACTGTTGTAAACTGGCCTATGTCCCACTGAAGCCAATAGAGTTAGAGCAATTTACACCAGATGATGATCTGGCCCAATGTAAATTAACATGCTAATTTCAGTGCAAATGCATGTTGGAGTAAATGGAGTAACAAAAGGAAGAGTAGATGAACCTTAGAAGAATTCTAAAATATATCTGCACCACTAGTAAATATATAAAATGAAGTTTGATAGAAAGATATCAACCATAACACTTTATCTCTTACATGTAAATGTGTGTATGTATATATATAATATTATACAGTTTAATAACTCTGCTCTAACTACAAATTAATTCAAATTTTGTTCTTGCATTAAAAATGAACTCTATTTTATGTTGATCATTAACTCAGAATATTTCACACTAGAGATTTGTCATATTAAGGAGAACTGAAACCACTTATATCAATTAATTGTATTATGCATAATCTCTACATAGATTACCAAAATAATTTAGATTCCATAAGGAAATATTAAATACGGATTTTTGTAATGAGTCATGACCCAAACTCCTATCTAAATAATACATTGGAACAGGAGATGGGGTGAAAGGAAAAGAGGTGTTAACTGATAAGTAGCACCACTTACCCATGAGCATAATAAAAATAAAGGTAAAAGCCATTAAATAATTAAGAGAAAAAAAGCTATCTACTCTAAGTTACTCTGGCAAGAGCACAAGAACCCAGGAGACTATGAGAATGAACATTCCCTAGAACCCATGGAGCCAAGAAGCCATCAGGGAAGTTGAAGCAAGTGCCAGAAGGTGAGAGGCAATGCAACAAACACTAACATGTTTGGAACTAGACCTCTACCTCGATATAACGCTGTCCTCGGGGGCCAAAAAATTCTTATCGCGTTATAGGTGAAACCGCGTTATATCGAACTTGCTTTGATCCACTGGAGTGCGCAGCCCTGCCCCCCGGAGCACTGCTTTACCACGTTATATCCGAATTTGTGTTATATCAAGTCGCATTATATTGGGGTACAGGTGTATTATCCAAAATCATATTCAAAGGAGAAAGTTTACTATTATATCCTCTACCCTGATAACAGTGGTATCAGACTGCCAGGTAATTGTGCAGTAGTAAGTAAGTTACACCTGTGGGCATGGGTCTATTAAGAGTTATAAGGGAAACAATTTGGAAAAGTGATGACAGCTGGTGTCATCTGGAACCTGCCATCTCATTTCCTATTATATTACACTGGGACAGGATTTTCTGTTCCTGAATCAGATGAGGGATTATTAGGAGAATGACCAAGCCAGAGGTGGTCAAATATGAAAAAAAAAAATTCATAAATATTTACGCATATTTTCTACTGAAATCTGCTTCATCCAAATTCACAGGAAAAAAGGCTAAATTCACTGGACACATGATTCATTGTGAATTATTCACTCAGCTCTAGTAGCAGCAGTAGCAACACTGAGCTGAAGCAAGAACAGTGGCTGAAGTTGCATAAACTGTTTCACTTTGATGATACAGACTTTTCTCAAAAAGAAGAACAGGAGTACTTGTGGCACCTTAGAGACTAACAAATTTATTAGAGCATAAGCTTTGTGCCACAAGTACTCCTGTTCTTCTTTTTGCGGATACAGACTAACACGGCTGTTACTCTGAAACTTGTCAGACTTTTCTCAGCTAGGAGACAAAGTCCATTGGTTTTGAAGCAGATCCATCAACTGAGATAGCAGCAAGATCCCGGCTCTACTGAGCTGCCAGAAGTCAACACATCCAACAAAACGTCTTGGGACAGCATTCTCACAATTGACTAAGAGGACAGAGTGGCCCAAATTCTGGTCTCAGCTACATCTATTCAACCCAAGTCTGCACAGGGGTGTTAGTGCGTGATGTGATAGTCACCACATCTGCCGTTGTTGGGCTGTTGAAAAACCTATGGATAAGTTTGCATGGTGGTCACTTAAGTGTGCATGCCTGCAGAATGTCAGAACATGGAGTTTTAACTGTGCACATTTGCAGGGGGGAAACAGACCTTTCCCCATTTTAGGGGTGGCTTCCCTTGTAGTGTTCTGGCACTGGGCAATGTTCTTGTTTGCATCCATATCTCCAGTAGGTTGTAATTAAATATTCAGTGGCCAGAGAAAGAGCCCAGAAGTTAGGGCATGCACCTGGGATGCAGGAGCCCAAATTTCAAGTTCCTGTTCCAGTGACCATTTCATTATTTATATAACATGAAACAACTTCAACAGGAGAGATCGAGAAAGCTCTATCTCAGAAAACCCTGTAACTCAGTGATTAGGCCTCTCACCTGCAATGTGGGTGAGCTAAGTACAAGTCCTAGCTCAACATCAGGTAGGGAGGATGGAATTTAACCTGGGTCTCCCACATCATGGATGAATGCTCTCACCACTGAGTTAAAGGTTAATGAGGGGGCAGCAGCATCTCCTCCTCCTGTGCTGTTTTGCATGAGACCCGAGTTGGTAGGAGGCCTCGGGAAACACTTACTGGATCAGACCTTGCAGGCCAGATAGACAGGGAAATGCCTAGTTTGAATATATTGCCAAGGATTAGGTGTGGGATAGGTGTCTGGGTGTCATAATTTAGGTGGCAGTGTGCATGCTTACCTACAGAAGTTAGGTGCCTAGCGGACTATATGGCAGAAATTTAGGCACCTATAGGGTTAGGCAGCGCTTTACAGATCTACATTTTGGATTTAGGCACCTCAAATGGCAGTTAGGTATCTAAATCCCTTTATGAATCTAGGCCAGGGCCTACCTGCAGGGATCTGTGAACATAACCATGGCTCATTTTGCAGGCACATAACCCCCACTTTTCAGGATTCCATCTTATGCATCTTTAGGGGTGAATTCAGGCTGTGTCAGCATCAACTTTAGTCAGAATCAGCTCTGAAACTTTTACAGTCCTGTCTGAGATATAAAAAATAAAGGGGAGTGCAATATTGCCATGGAGGGGGAAGGACAGATGGTAACGATATTATACAAAAAGAATTTGAAAAGGGACTAGGTTAAATGGGTTATTCTCAGTATTAGCAGCATTACAGAAATATTTCATATCACATGTCTGAAACAATGACCCTAAGGAAATGGTGAAAGCCCAATACACTTGGATAATTTTTTTCTGAATAAAAATGTTTTTCATTAACAATGGCCTTTCTTGAATGATTTTTGAAAAAATATTGTCAAGTTATTTTTGTGAAAGATTGTGGCTTTCTATTTGTTTTTTTAATAAAATATGTAATCATAATGTTGATAGACTTTTTTTGGTAAATGAAAAATTTCAAACAACTATCTCAGTAATATATGCACTAAAAATATAGAACAAAAAAACCCTAAAAAGTTGCAAATTTGAAACCACAAGAAATGGGTCTGTGTTGAACACTTTAAAATGAAAATAACTTTAAGATTACCAATTTTTTGGGGAGAAAAACAGTTTTCAGTATTTGACTAGTTTTATCTAGGTCTTGTCCAACATTTTCCATTCATACATCTCAAAGTGCTTTGTGAAGGCCAATAAGTATCATTGAAACTGAGACACAGGGTTGTGAAGTAATGTGCCCAAGGTCACACAGGAATAGAACCAAACTCTCTTGACTCCTATCCACATTTCCTCCTGAATAAATTTGGTTATTTCAAGCAGGACAGGACAAAGTAATGGAAAAAACAGTAGAAACAACAATGTTTAACTAGGGTGACTAGATGTCCTGATTTTATAAGGACAGTCCAGATTCGGGGCTTTTTCTTATGTAGTCGCCTATTACTCCCCATTCCCTGTCCCGATTTTTCACACTTGCTATCTGGTCACCCTAAATTTTTTAACAGACAGTGAGAGGGGGTGGAGTAGCTGATCTAACAGGGCTTTTTTTCCTCTCTAGATGTGATGATTCTACAAAACACTTCAGGTTAAATTCATTGAGATTTTTCTGGAAAAGTTCCACGGGCCTTGTTTTTGTAAAATAAGGCTAGTTTGAGACTGTAAGAGGATAAATACCCAGAGAGAGAGAGAATAACTGCTTCCTCAGAAAAGACAGACTACTAAAACTTAATGCAATTATTTGATAACCAATGTAATTCATACCTTTATGCATTTGACATATAAAGTGCATGTATTACAGTGTTTCTCAAACTGGGGTCACCACTTGTGTAGGGAAAGCCCCTGGCAGGCCAGGCCGGTTTGTTTACCTGCCCCGTCTGTGGGTCCGGCCGATCGCGGCTCCCACTGGCCGCAGTTCGCTGCTCCAGGCCCATGGGAGCTGCTGGAAGTGGCGGCCAGTAAGTCCCTCAGCCTGCGCCGCTTCCAGCAGCCCCCATTGGCCTGCAGCGGCAAACCGCAGCCAGGAGGAGCCGCGATCGGCCAGACCTGTGGACGGTGCAGGTAAACAAACCGGCCCAGCCCACCAGCCCAGTGGTGACCCCAGTTTGAGAAACACTGATGTACTATATATCAAAACCATGCCAAGTCTTTACAACATTAAAAAAGTATCATTTTCTTAATTGCAAGTGAATGCAAAACTCCAGCTGCAGCCCTTTCATTTTGAAATTAGAGAATAACCCTTAAATATTTAAAAATTGTGCTTGGAGTATGTATATTTAATACTATCCTACATCTAGATGATCTTGTTACTCAGAGCCAAAGAGGAAATTTGTTAACAAACTTCCTATTTTCATTCTAATGTTGCAATCTCTAAATGACTGTATATTTTACATGTACATTAGCAAAACAAGCTCTAATCTCACTCACCTACAGCAGGATACACTCTCCATAAGACACTCATCGAAGGGAGTTAGTTATGTTATATACCTATTTATGTTTAGTTTGTACCACTAGCAAAAACATTGATCTTGCGGCTGTATGAAGCCTAGCAACATAGAGGGTCCTGATACCCAGCAACTCAGCTGTGAGTGTGGCTTGGGGGAAGGGTCTTAAAGTGGTAGTACATGAAGTAAGACATTAAACTGAGTGTTGTAGTATGTGCACTCTGGTCACCGAGTGCAATAGATGAACCATAAAAAAGGACAAAAATAATATTAAGTGATAGACCTAATTTTAATGAGGATAAAGCATCTGTCCAGGAATAAACATGAAACCATAGACAACTTCTCTTGGGTTGGCAGAGGATAGATGGGTTTCTTAAGCAAAAGGGCTGACTGAGAAGAATTATGGACAGATAACTAAATGAAGTATGGATAAGACTAAGTTTTACTTTTCTTCCCCTTTATTGTAAAGCATCAAACTTTATTGTTTATCACTCTCCTTCCTGAAAACATTCAAGTTATCTTTAACAATGTAAAATCCATAGCCACCTAGGATTCTGTGATTACTCGGAATATCATAACAGCAAGCATATAGAGGTTCTTGTCATTTGAGCTAAAGGAGAATTTCCATGAGGTGTTAGCAATATAGGGCCCATGACAAACAAGCGAACGGTTCAGACTAACCAGTAAAGAGCATTGGTACGCGAGCACACTAATCATACATGCTTGTAACATTCTTTATAATATGACAGATGCTATAGAAATAATGATTGTATCATAACTTACTTATTTTCATGTGTTATTAGAAAACTAAAGTAACTGGAAATGAGAAGTTTTCTGCCCATTATCTTGCAGTTTTAGTCTTCATCTCAGCATTTCAAGAGTTCAAAATATTTAACGGTCCCATGTTACCATGTGCTGTAACTTGCAATGTTAGTCACTCCCATTGGAATTTCCTAAGACTGTTCAAGATATACAACAATTGCAGTTAAATATATTGGACCCAATTCTTCTCTTGCACTGGTGCTAATAATAAGTAAGATTTATTCATAATTAACAATGATGTCAATGAGTCCCACCCTTGGGTCTGTTAGAGTGACTTTGCCACATTCTTCTCTTGCAAAGTGGTCCTAAGCCTGGCCTTCATAGTGTGATCTTTACCTGCTGTTATACACTAGCTTTAAGTATACCTATGTATCATGTCTGTAAGCTCACATTCACATATCACAGCACATCCACTGTTAATATTTAAATGACAAAATGTATAACAATTTGAGAATAACAGGCTACTAATGCTACAGATATAACCAATGTATGGATGAAACTCTGTTGGAAGGAAGGTGCTTTGAATGGAGTAGCATCTCCTCAGTCTTTTCAGAATGGAATCTCTTTGATACTTTGGTTTTAGTCAAGTCTGGACATCATGCAGCTCAGGTGTTGTACAGAGTCATGCAAAATATTTGCATTGACCCAATTGAACTGGGTCTGGGATGTGAGGTTGGAACATTTCTAAACTTCAGCCCATGCTTGTGAAAGTTCAGCAAAGGGTGGACTGAGATTGTTTGCACAGCTGATAAGCTGGCAAACCCACCCTCACCCCAGTTGGCCTCCCTGGCTCTTCCCCATCAATTTCTACGCCAAGACATATTAGATAAGCAATAAGGAGAAGCACTATGTCTTATTGTTTCTGGAGGGGATATCTATAGGGGTTTCATATTTCCCTTCAAAGTGCAAGTGCATTTGAACATAGATCTGCTAGCAAGCAAATAGGGTTGATTTGCTTCCAGCTCTGCAAGCTAAATGGCTGGGTTCAGTTCATGGACAGCATTATGAAATGAATCAATCAGGGTTCACACCGCTCCTAATAACATGAACTCAGCTGATTCATCAAGTGGCTTGCATTTGTCCAGTAGAGTTTAGTACATTATTGCAAATTTGGAGTCTGATTCTCTTCTCATTTCTACCAATATAAATCAGGCAGAACTAAACTAGTGTCCAACTATGTGAAAAAAAAAAAAAAAAGCAGAATCAAACCTCTGGACTTTTTCTTCTCCTTCAATCTTTTCTTTCAGACAAATGGATAAAATTAGAAACGAACAGATAATACTGATATTAATTCAACCAGTTTCTTTGTTTACTCTCTGCCACCTACTTTGTCTAGTGCTTTTTTTCAAGTAATACATCTAACTCCTCTTTTCCACCCACTCTGCACTTTAACTGACATTTGACTAACAAATAAACTCACTCCTAATAAGAAAACTATTGTTTAAATAAGCGGCAATACTTTAAATTAAGTGCTTTAAATACACCTAATTATGTATTTAATCTAGACGTATCAGGACATGCATTGTATGCTAATTAAATACAATTAGATTGCTTAAATGGTATTTATCAAGGTTTAAAAACTATGTAGAAAATAAGTATTTGTTACATTATTTAATTTACCTACCAGTAAATTTAAGTATACCTCGTTGAGTTAAGCAGTGGTATTACATATGTTGCATTAATATGTTGATGTACATTATCTGTAGCAGCAAATGGTTTATATAGAATATTATTTTTCACAATTGGGCATCACTTTAAATAGCGATGTCAATGAAGGGCTCTAAGACCCTTGCACCCAGGAATGCATGCTCTGCTTCAAACATAAACAGGGCTTGGCTCAAATCCTCAGCAGTTTATTTCACCTACTTGCAACTGCTACACAGAGACATCACCACCTGCAACAGAGGTGGCTATGACAATGCTTCAGATATAGCTTCCCATGTTGTATTTCTATCAGCCCTGCCTACCCCTACTTCAGCTTTGTTGGAAGAAGCTGGAGCAGGAGCCTTCCATAGCCAACTATTTCACAGCTAACCCTGACTCTGTTCCTCTTTAGCTAAATGATAACTGAGGTGAACAAGCAGAGCTGCTTGGGGTACAATCTGCCACCACTTCTCAGGCCATCTGCCCTTCTCAGTTCCTCCCCCAACCCTCAACTCTTGACTATAGACAGCAACAGAAGATCAACACCAGGCAGAGCAAGGGCACAGCATGTCTGTAGGGTCCCTTGACTGCCCTTTCCCTCAAAGGAAGATTTGCTGGCCTGACACAAAGGCTTGCAGTCCCAAGGACCCATCCAGGGTTATCTCGGTAGGAGCATCTTCCCCACTCCAGCCTTCCTCACTGCCTCACCAGCTCAGGTAACATGACATGAGCTCTTCACCAATAAGCTTTAGGCTCCATCGCTCACAGACACCAGGGCTTCTGACTCTCTAAAATAGGTGGGGTACTCCTCTGAAGAAGATCCTAACCCCAGCAAATAAACCAAAACAAAATGTGCACCAGAGTACTATGTTAGGAATCCAGCAAGCTCTGCCTTCAAGGTCATCCTGCCTTTTTCATTGGGGCCTAAAACTTTGACAGCCTCAATACTCTCAATTTAGGCCAACCATCTCTACAATTTTTAATGTCTGAGAAAATTATTCCTAACATCAAAGAAATAGACTGGAAGCTGGGGAAACAGGATCTTGTGATGCACACAGGAGACTGGAAAGTGGTTGACAGAGTGAGGCCCCCTATACTAGGCTATCATGAAGTGGAACTAAAGACCAGCAAGTACAGAACACTGACTGAAACTCTGCTTGGAGAGAGACTCCTTGTTTTGCCAAGTGTGCCAAGCTGTCTCTCTTTACTATGGGCCAAACATACTGTTGTATACCTGATGCCAGGGTAGACGAAGTATCCCAAATAGCAAGTATGCATGTTTCAGTACCCTTTCTTCTGATGTCATTACTGAATGGGACTCCCAGTTGTGAAAAGTAATATGTCGTTCTCCATAAGTAGCTGTTTTTCAAATCAAAGGTGATGTGTTTTGCTAATAAAATAAACAGTGAATTAAAATCTGTCTGTTGAAGTCAGCATGTACAGAATACATGACCATTGCATAGTTTCAAAACCACAATACTTTAACAGTAATATTATCGTAATAGTAAATATACCAAGGCATCTGGGATGAAGACTTCACTCCTCTGCCACAATGGAAGTTTCTACAGTAAGGAAGGGGAAACAACGCTTTCTTGGGGGAGGGGCAGTCTGAGACTGTGGAATGAACTCCCCCAGGAATTTAGGACCATTACAAACCTCACCACCTTCCATTCTAAGTGCAAGGCATATTTCTCTGACCTTGCCTTTGCTAACATAAACATATAGTGATATGTGTGTATAAAATAAAAATGCCAAAACACACTCCACTGCACACACTTTTCCCCCTGGGAAGAGAATGAGAGAACAACCACATGACATATGTTAATGACGTTCCTTAATGCACTGCTGGAAGGTGTTCAGATATTACATTGATGAGCGCAGTGTAAGAACCTATATAGAATAGAACCTACATAGTTCGTTAGCCTCATTTAAAAAAAAAATCAACAATTGAGTGCCAAACATTGCACTCACTTGTACCAATGAAATCCAGATGAAATGCATTGTCTTCTGTAAGGTTATTGCAGATTTACAGTGCTATAACTAAGGGCAGAATTTGGCCCTGTGATTTAATTAACATTTTAAATCAAATCCAGATTTGAAAAAGTTCCAAAATTTCAAATGATCATAAATACCATTGGTCTACAATATTAGACGAGGACATTTTTGTACATTCTTTGCTTTAAAGCTGTGTATTTTTCTTATCAAGGAATAATTACTGTTATGCTTGAAATGATCATCCTCACATTCTTCGGCGAAGTTAAATGACTGCTGAATGTTACATTTTTCCTTTGATCAGGGATTCAAAACAATTTCTAACAAAACATAGGGAGCACTAGGGATTTGGAGAGGTTATGTCATTAAAGCCTTCTGTGCTCATTCCACTTATATGCTTGTTCTAGGGAATCGTTATTTTCAGTAATAAATAATGTTTTGAAACAAACAGGTGATTTCTATAAGAAGAATTGACAGTATTTTTTTTAAGGCAGTGGTTTCTGTAGAAACCTTTCCTCTCTTTGTCCTCTCCTATCTGCAGGGTATTGACAGCTCTGACAAGACTTTGATTATCTAGTCAGCAGGAGTCTGAGACTTGTCACTTGTCAGGTGTGAGCCGACAGTCATGCAGCTGATGAAACAATTGAAAGGAGATAGGCTGAGCACCAGGAGGATCAGGGTCATCAAGCCCAAAATGTACAGCTGTCTAGTGAGGGGAATGGCTTACACCCTTCTTAATGACTCAAATAAGGCAGGAGAGGGAGGCAGGGAGGAGCTAGATAAATACAAACACACAGGGTGGGGATGGTGGAAAAGCTCTAGTTGTCAACATCTGTTTCTTCCACTTGGCTACACAGTTAGGGTCAGATCCTGAAAAGGGCTGAGCACCTGCAACTCCAGTTGAAGTCAATGTAAGCTGCAAGTGTTCTTCTCTCCAGCTTTGGCTCTTAGTTATTACAGAAGTGTAAATGTGATGATGCCACTCAGTAGTAAAGTCCTTCAGCACCAAGTCTGGTCTCTAATGCAATTCTCCATCTCCCCCCTACCATCTCTGACCCACAGAGGAGCTGGATTATTTTCAGCTGCATCTTAAAGCTGATATTGAAAGGCAAGCCCATTCAAAACAAGAATGAGGAGGATATGGAGGGGGAGAGAGAGAATGATTCAGACGAACACCTCATTGAACAACCAGGTTCATCAGTGCAAGGTTTCTATTGGGTTTTCAAGCTGAGATCTCAACTGTAACACCACGTAATTTATTCCCGGTATTAAGGGAGAAAAATTCACTAACCAACATGAGTGAAAGGTCAGCACAGTGGCTTCATACACACTGGAAGAATTAATGCCAACCCAGACTGCTTCTAAGGGACCCTGGTTCAACAGCCTCCAACATTAGATAGAAATTTCAGCTGTGATAAGTGGCTTCCTTAGTCAATATGCTAAGTAAGAGGCCTGTTTAGCAGTATTTTCTAGCTACGCATGATACAGATTTAGTGTACTGGCAATGCTGATGACATGCCTAATAATCTACACTTCAGAACTATGCTCCTCACCACAAACCCCCAAAGGGAAACATTTTATCCTCAAACACAGGCACATGACAGTGGGATCTGTGAATGTACATCACAAGCACAGCACATTTAGTATTCCATACACACAGCTTAGATAATGTATATAATAATATTTCATGGGAAGGCTTACGCAAAAAAGGCAATATATAATAGTATTCATCGGTTGGCAATTGGCAGGGCTATTAACAAAATGCTTTGTAATAAATCTCCATAATCCATAACTAATATCCTCACTGTATATATCTTATACAACTAGTGGGTCAGTAGATAGGAGCTTACCCTAAGAACATTTCACATAAAACTGGATTAGTAAAATACGGTGTACACTTGAAGATCATTCAGGAACTTCAGCTAAAGGAAAAACCAGGTGTTTCATTTACTCAGTGATGATTCTCACAGAGCACACTATGCCTGTTTTCTGTGATCTACACTAGTTATCTGCATCTATTGGGGCGCCATTCAAGGTGTGCTCCTTAAGCTTTAGCAGCCAGAAGAGTGCAATCATGCAAATTAGCCAGGCACTGACAGCCACTTTTTAAATTAAATTATAATATATGTTATAATACAAATTTAATTAGTGGCAGAAAAAGAAATCTAGAGGCTCTAGGACAAATTCTGCTGTCAGTTATACCTGTGTAAATAAGGATTAACTACTGATTTCAACAGTGTTACTCCAGCTTTATACTGGTGAACCGTAACTGACAACAGAATTTGACCTTCTATCACACAGTCTTTTAAATCATGAGCTGCATGTATTTGTTTACCTGAGCTGCAAACAAGCCCCTCTAAGTTCAGGAGTTTGCTGCTGTTCCCATAAGATTGGTTATCGATGTTCATTAAACCTTTGGGATACTTGGACATATGTAGAAGATAAGCATGGATTAACTATGTCTGACTGTGCATATCAATTAGGGAAAAATTAATATTACACTAAGATAAGATGGTAATGAAAACCCAGAAAGCCCGGACATGCAGAATCATAGACGGAGATCAGGGTGAATTAGTATATGACACACATTATAGCATACAATGCCACAATCAAAGAGAAGGGTCTTAAACCAAGGAGAGATAAGAAAAGAAAAAGGGGGGAGGGGAGCTATAATATGCAGTATAAAATGCAGAGGGAAGTTTGTGGGAGTTAATTGGAAAATAACTTTAAAAGTTAACTTTTGCATAACTATCTGTGTATTGTCACAAACCACAAGACAGCTTAGTACAAAACAGCTCCGTGAATATCTGCTTAAAATGTCTGGTACATTGAACATTTCTGGCACAAACTATCAGACCATGTTACCATGTATGGGTCTGGATCTGTATGTGGGGCATTTTTTGTTGAGGATTTCAAAACACTTTCTAAAGGATAAGTAATTAATGGGAGTTACATATGTGAATGAGGGAATATCACAAACTGCTGTACAACCAAACACAGAACTCCCATTGATGTCTGTGCAGATCCAAGGTTGAATATGACGTATGAGTGGTACATGTAGCATATCTTATGTAGTAGGTTTTAAGGTTACCCATAAAAACAATGCTACAAGGAAATTTTTCGTAAGTAAGCTAGTTCTGAATTTCCAATCAGTGATCCACTATGGAATGGATATCTGATATCAGAATGACAGTATGATAAATTAAACACTCTTCAAGAATGTTAGGGCACGGTGAATGACAGGTAGAGATCAATGGACTATCAACAATGGTTTCAGCTTATTTTTATTAATACTTTAATTTAATCTTCAGCTTTAAAATAAATAACAGTGCTTTACTGATGCCTTTCGGATTTGATTTCTCATCTCTAAAACATTGAATCAGAAATCTAACCTGAGAATGATAAATTTACACTAGTGAAATAAATTCATTGAAATGAATTACTTATGTCATACGTGGGGACATATTCTACCTGGGCTGGAGGTATTAGAAAGAGCCAGGATGCAACCTATTGTGTCTGCTAGTCCTGAGATCTTGCTGGGTAGGGCAATATTTCATGGGTAATGCTGTATGGATGTGACGTGGGGCAAATTTGCCTGCTCCTTTGTACAGGAGCAGTATATCCCTCTGGCTAGTGCATGTTGTAGATGACAGTACATTCATTAGTCAGGTTGAGGAACTAATCACACTCCCTGAATAGCAGTTCATATGCCCTTGGGACTCTGGTGTACTGCCCAGCACAGTAGCTGCCTTGTCAACCACTAAGTAGAATAGAAATCCCTCCCTGCTGCTATGCAGTATGGACTGCAAGTGAGGAAAGGGTGTCTTTACCCCATCCCCATAACTATATCTGCACATCCATAAATGGAGAGTGGAACTTCACATGTATTACGTGATAATAAATTATGGGGTTTGAAAGTAAATTTTGATATAAATCTGATGCATTAACATTACACTAAAATTAAAGGTCAGATCCGGGGGGAGGGAGGGGTGATACTCAATATCACACTGTCTGGAGTGGCTCATGACTGAGGTGCCACCTTCAGGTCAGACTTTAAAAGCAGGACAGACACCCCAAATTGGTGGTATGTTCATAATTAGATTTCACCAATCCAGTAACAAATGTGAACTCCTGGATCACTGTAACAGTCTTACCATGGAGTCACAGAGAGTCCCCTTGGGCTCTCCTGTCTCTCTTGCCACCCAGGCAAGTGGGACTTTGTGATAAATGGTCACGTACAACAAAAATCACAATATTCAGGCTGCTCCCAGTACCTGAATATTAAGCGGTCACTTACCCCAGATCAATTTGTACCTCAGATCTCACACCAAAGACAATGCTAGTAGCCAATCCTATAGTAAGTTAATTAAGGATTTATTAACCAAGAAAAAAGAAATGAGAGAGTTATTTACAGGTTAAAGCAGGCAACATATATACACACAAATTAGTTCAGCCTATGGTTCCAAAATGTGACAGAGACATAGTCATCTGTCAGCATTTAATGTCTTTTTAGTGCTAACCCAGGTTGACCCTGGGGATCTCTGCTTTTTGTTTCTTAGCTCCAGCTCTTGTAAGAGTTTGAACAACAAAAAGATGAACAATCTTCATGTCAGCTTTCTTTATTTCCCTTTTCCAGAATTCAAGCTGATGGGACATGCTGTCTCACATGTAGCACCTTCATGGGTGAAAGAGGGCAATTAAACCAGCCTTTGTGTGGCAATGTTGCACAATGGCCACTTAGTCTTGAAAGTTCTTCTAGATGGGTGGGAGAACCAGTGCCTATGTTCACATGTTCAGAGCAGGAATGTTTACAATTATAAACCAAAACATGCATATTATCATATAGCAGGATACAGACATTACAAGTAAGATTAATGCATGCAGCAACATACAAGCATTACACAGTCTAAACACATTCTTACAATTCAACGCCTATATTGAACAATACTAACATATAGGTGAGCTGGTCTTTGCATGAGCTGAGTTGGTCTGGTTTCCAGTTAGGAATCTGTCAGTGCTCAGCTCACACCTACAGATTTGGCAAGAACTGGCACCTGGTTTAGCAGCATCACAATCAGATGGTGGCCTTAGCAGTCCTATAGCATCTCCTTCCCAGCTGTTACCTTATGGAATGTGGCCATTGCTCAGGGGCATCCCCAGGGCTCACTTATATCCTAGTGACACCCAGCTAGTGGCATGTCCCCTTGGGGCTGTTGACAGTCAGTGCAAATCAGAGCAGCATGAGGGCTGCTCTATGTTGTGCAAAGAGACTGGTCCAAAGCAGTGCAACTTCAGGATTGTGGAGCACATGCAAAGATGGCTTAAAGCAGTGGTTCTCAACCAGGTGTATGCATACCCCTGGGGTACGCAGAGGTCTTCCAGGGGGTACATCAACTCATCTAGGTATTTGCCTAGTTTTACAATAGGCTACATAAACAGCACTAGCAAAGTCAGTACAAGTTCATACAGGCAAAATGAGAAATTCAGCAATTTTTCAGTCACAGTGTGCTGTGACACTTTTGTATTTTTTGTGTCTGATTTTGTAAACAAGTTGTTTTTTTAAGTGAGGTGAAACTTGGGGTACACAAGACAAATCAGACACCTGAAAGGTGTACAGTAGTCTGGAAAGCTTGAGAACCTTTGGCTTAAAGTTACCTTTGCAATAATCTCCTGAGCTGTACAAACGGCTCTTTGGCCACAATTTAGAATTTGGGCAGCAGCTCCTACTTAATTAGAGATAGGCCTGTGCTACAAAATTTGGTTCTGATCATTAATCCAACAAGGTTCAAGGTGTTGATCGCTGATGTTTTGGTTTGGGGCCATCTCTCCTTATGGTCAAACCTAAAAGCAGATATAACACTATGTAAATCTATACTTCTGCCTGATTTTATAGCCCTAGCCAATACATTAGAACATTTTAGTTCATTGGGGAAGTTCAATCACTATCTATTGTCAGTCAGAATAATTTGTGAAGGGGTCAAAGGGATTTGTATGTACTCTTTGATCATTTTCTCTATCTCACCATTTTGTTTCAAGAGTCTGAGAAATACTTAGCTATAAAGCTATCAATGCACAGTTATCCATGTATAGGTTTTCAAGAATGTTAAATCCTCCAGTTAATAAAAAACAATTGTGGAAATGGTTGGCAAATTAAAGATGGTTGTTATAGATTCCAAAAATACTTTTGCTTTCAGCAAAATACATTTTTAATTACTTTCCTACTTGCTGTCATATTTCATAAACCAGTCTAGACAACTCGTGCCAAATCATGCAAAAACTGATTTCAATGAAATGCCTTCCCCTAATACCAAAGATCAGAGAATGTTAGTGGTTTTTTATACATGTAGAGCTTAACAAAATAGCCTTAAATAAGCTTACTTTCCACGGAACTCTAGCAAAACCAAAATTTCAATTTTTGAAAAGAGTCGTTTTTTAGAGTAAATTATAACATAATTCCCATTGTCTATTTCGAAAGCAACATTAAAATACAAATAAATATGTCATTATAGTATGCAGTTTATTTTGCTTTTTCTGATAATTTATTATCCATAGATTCAAATTTCCTTTTCCCAAAACAGACTACTATAAAGATCAAACTAGCAAAATCTGCATAACCATAGCTGCAAAAAAATGTGCATTTTCCTATCAAGATTTTAATCTTTATTTATCCAGAGCACATTGAAATGCAGAGCAAAAATGAAAAATAATCTGAACTTTTATTTCCTTTAGACTTTTGATTGAAATTATTAAACTAAGTTGTAGTACCAGGAAGAAAAAAAATCACGATGTAGTAAAGAATGTAGATTTTGCTTTTAGCATCAGAATCAATGTCCAAATCTAAAATTGATATAATTGACTGTTAATTAATTCCCTTGATATTTTCATTAGCACATCCAAGCAACAAGTCATCTGTTTGGCACTTCTGAATTATTCAGGAAGTATTCAGATTGCTATAATGAAGGCGTTATGTGCCTGATACTATGCCTGCTAATAAAGTTAAATCCAGGACCTGTTTTTATTTTTCTATACTTACTAGATAATCATTGCTGTCCCCTAATATATGGTAACCAAAATGTCATACCTATGCAAAGATGTCAAAAGTAGTGACTGGCATTATTTTATATGAAAACAAAGGATTGGCTAGGGATACCTTATGCTTCACTTAGTAGCAGTTTAAAATGACAGCTTTCCTTTAAGATTTAGAAGAGGAGGGCAAGCCATCAGGGGTAGGGATGGAGATGGTTACACCTAAATGTGTCATTATTTCACTTGTCTCTAAAAGTTCATTTATTTATGGAACAAATCTTGCCCATTCGACTCCCTTGACTTCAATGGGGTTGCACCATTCACAGGGTGAAATTCACCCCTGAGTAGAGGGCCAGTACACGGCTTGTGCATCACTTACAACTAAGACTCCCACTTAAGCTCTCACAAATACAGTTTAAGTGGGAACTTAAATGGTGCAGGTGAATTTCATCCTCAGTGAGGAGAATATTTGCTCTATTGAGTGAAGTTTGCCAGTGGAGTTACACTAGAGATAAATTTGACCTGATAGCTTTATCCTTGTTTTCAAGTTTGGGAAGCCCTTTCCCTATGGCTCATTAGCCTCTCTCCTCAATTAGGCATTGGGCCTAATCTCATGAGTAGCGGGTAGTCCTTAAGCATGCTGAATTGACTACAGTGGCATTACTCAGCTGATCTAGTCAGGATTTGCAAACAAAGTCCCAGTACTCATACAAATCTGTGGGCCAAATCCTGAACTCCTGACTCAGAGAAATCTTCCATTGACATCAGTGTGGATTTTGCCAGAGTAAGGACTTCAAGATTTGTCCCAAGAGGCTCCAGTATATTGCTGTGTCGAATCCCAGAATTGCTGGTAGGGTTTATGCCAAATTTGGCGTCTGTGTCTCTTTTTTAATACTGTTTTTATGTTGCAAGGTACTAAGTGGCAGAAATCCCATAAATCTTGCCACTCCAAAAGACGAGGCTCGAGGGGACTGGGTGGTACTCTTGATGGATGCACTGTCCTTAATGCACTACCCTCGTCCCTAAGGGATTGTGGGTTTGAATTTAGTGCAGAAAGAATGAACTGATCCTCAACTGATGGCAGTAAAAGTTCATAAGCAAAAAGGAGTTTTACCTTTCAGTTTGTTCTCTAACTTGAACCTACTCTGCACAGATTCTTCAGCTCCAGTCTCAAGACTAAATAACCTACCACCGGTGATTCGAAGCAATCCTCCCTCCCTTCCCCTGCTTTTTGTAAACAGAATACTGCTAATCCTACATAATTTAATATTTGGGGCAATCTCAAACTACTTTTCGAAGATTCATTAAGCATCAGTATATCCCTGTGAAGCAGGAAGCACCTGAATCAATTCACCCTGAATTGAAATGCAGTCACTTCTGGGCTGCAACATGACAGCTATTTAAACAGCCTATGTCATGACAGTGGAAGAACAAAGCCAAAGTTTCACTTTTGGCATGTAATTATTTGGAGTATAGTGATATAAACAACCAAACTTAAACTAAATCTTTTGTTCAAAAGGAAAGCTAAATTGGGAAGTGTAGTTCCACAGTGGAACTTTGGGGGGGCTGCTCACCTTGACCCCATCTAGCAGATCAGCTGTTCCACCTCCCCCCCCCCCCCAAAAAAGGAGTGAATCACAAGGGCTACTTAGGGAGATAAAATGAGGCCCTCAGATCTTGATAAAGGTCCTTCCTTTCCTTTATTGTTGGACAGACAGGAAAGCCCAGTCCAGGGCAAATTGGAGTTGGGACGATTTGTGTACAGAAAGGAAAGCCCTCCCCAGGGGAGTTAGGGGCCCACAGTTACTGCAATTGATGGCATTAGCCTTATTACAATAAAGGTCTTTTCCACTTCTCAAAGGTTTCTGTGCCCAACCCTCCTGTCTGTTCCGAGAGCTGTAGGAACAACAATATTACACAAGTGTAGTACAGGGCATAAAGGAAAATACTGTGTCCAACTGGAACTTCAGGTAGAATATAAACCCTGAGATTAAATTTGGTCTGGACAATGGGGTTCCCACCCCTGTGAAAAGTGCAGTGGGTCTTTAAAGGTCAGAATTAGTCAAGAGCTGGGTTTTAGGTCTCATTTGAAAAAGGCAGCACCTGCAGCAGCCATGCTCCCAAATACTGGATAAAATTCACCCCTATTCAGAGACCCAGGCCAGGAAGTATATGCCAGTAAAACCCTACTTACAAAAATCTCAAAGTAGAGACTTAAGTAGAAGTTAAGTCAGAGGTGGGCAAACTACAGGCCGCAGGCCACATCTGGCTCGTGGCACCGTCCTGCCCAGCCCTTGAGCTCCCGGCCCCTCCCCTGCTGTCCCCCCTCCCTTGTAGCCTCAGCTCACCGTGCCACCAGTGGCGGTGGGGCTGCGAGCTCCTGCCGGGCAGCGCAGCGACATAGCTGGCTCCAGCCAGGCAGCACGGCTGCCAGTCCTGGTGCTCTGAGCGGCATAGTAAGAGAGTGGGGATCAGGGAGGGTGTTGGATAAGGGGCAAGAGGTTCTGGGGCACAGTCAGGGGACAGGGAGCGGTTGGATGGGGTGGAGGTTCTGTGGGGTGGGTGGTCGGGGATGGGGAACAGGGGGGATTGGATAGGTGTGGGAGTCCGGGGGGGGGGGCGTTAAGGGGCGGGGGTGTGGATGGGGTCAGGGCAGTCAGGAGACAGGGAGCAGGGGGGGTTGGATGGGGGTGGGATTCCAGGGGGGTGGTTAAGGGTGGGGGTGCCGGGAGGGGGCAGGCAGGGAACAAGGAGTGGGGGAGGGTTCTGAGGGGGGAAGTCAAGGGGCAGGAGCCAGGCTGTTTGGGGAGGCATGGCCTTCCCTACCCAGGCCTCCATACAGTTTTGGAACCCCGCTGTGGCCCTCAGGCCAAAATGTTTGCTCACCCCTGAGTTAAGTCCTTGTGCTACTCCTCTGCACCAGGGTGAATTTCATCCCCTGAGATTTGGAACTGGTTTATTACTAACTCAGAGAAGTGTATGCCTGCTGAAGGACAGGGTGGAACCGCCTGGATCCAGGAGGAGCCCTGGGAAGTAGAATGTTTCCCAAAAGTCTCCATCTTGCAGGAGGCATGTTCTTGCCACTACACACTCCCACAGGTGCAATTTAGTCCCCACTCTGTACCAGACCTGTTCCACTCACCTTTGTGAGTGGAAGGCCCTTGCCCTTGTGCACACCCATGGGAGTAGAGATGGTACATTCCTATGCTCCCCTGGGCACAGGGACTGCAATTCTATCTGGTTCTTGTGCAGGCTGCCTAAAGGTCAGGCAGGATCTGGTCCTCAGAGAGAAGAGTGCTATTTAATGGATTTCCAACACCACTGTCCTCCAGCAGAATCTGAAGAGAAACAGTTTTTGTACAGAAGCAGCATGTTACATTATGTATTTCCTTTGCTCCTAATAACTTGGAAAATTATGCAAATCAGAAATAAGAGTCTATTTTTGTAGATGCAGAGAAACGATCTGGTAAGCTGACATCATAAAGTCTTTTCTGACAACTGAGTCCCAATCAGCCTGGCAACTGTATCAATAGCCTCAGGATTGCTGTCTGATTGACAGTCAGCAGATGGTAGAGGAATGAGGTTGTCACTGTGGCTGCTGATCGCCCCTGAGTTGTTTGTAATGACAGCAAACAAAGAATGGCTGCCCAAGGTGATCTCTTGTTTTACAAGCAAGGCATTAGAGTAAACCCACTGTTACTTATGTATCCACTTTGCCAACATGCTACTAACTATCTGAATTGAAACTCCACTTTTCTTATAGAATATACTGCAGTCAGGTTTTGGAATACAAATTCCTTTTGTTATAGAAGGTGTAGAGTATTATACAAGCATTAGCATCACTCAGCTATAAAGTGAGCTTGCATATATACTATACTTTTTATCAATTAATTGGACTCATTGAAAAACAACAAAAAAAAACAATCAGGATTAAATATAAAACCCGACTATCTTAAAATTAAACAGGCACATGTTCAGTTTTTTGTTTGTTTGTTTTAAATCCCACTGTCTCCAGAATGCTTACTGACAATTTAGAAAAAAGTGTTTTGGAAAATAGTGAAGGGAAATATTTAAGTTAATTATGGTACTCAGATTGCAACGCCAAGTGAAGTAAAATAGTGTAATGCAAATCTGTTTTACAGAATTGTTTATTTATTTGAAAATACAACTAAATCATATTCCATTAAAGTCAATAGAAAAACTCCATTGAATTCAGTGGGGCCAGGATTTTACTTCAGTGTGATCATAGGAACATAATACCAGGAAAGTTCTATCGTATGATTTCCTGATTCCATAAGATGAATGGGGTTTGCAAAAGGCTCCGCACTGGCTAGCTTTGCTCCCATTTAAGTCAATGGGAGTTTTACCATTGAACTCAGAAGGAGCAGAGATAGGCCAACACTTAGTACTTTTAAAAGTTCAACCTTATATAACCACAATGCCCTAAAACAGAAAATGAACTAATGGTTGTTCACTTCGCAAGAATAATTGTGGACTGAAAGTTAATAAATGTATAATACAATTTGATTAATAATTCAAGATCTTGAACTTATATTTCAGATTGTATTTGCTTTTTTTAGCTGATAATTTGTATCTACGCTTATGGCAGGTCAGGGGACTGTTTTCACATTTTTTTCCACTAATTTGTTTGGGAAAAAATAAGGACTTTGAAAATGTGATCCTACGGATAATCAAGTGATTGTTTTGAACATTACTAAGTGGTGAATTCAACTAAATCATTTAATGACAAGCAAACCTCTGGTAACTGTGGTGTTCAATGACCATTCAGTGCGTAAGGTACTTGCAAGAGATCTCCTTTATTCTGTGTCTGGTTCCAACTGGCTGTGCAAAATAAGAACTTCACAGCACCCTACCCGAGACCAAGACCTTAGTAACATTACTTGTGTATTTCCCATCCAGTATAAATGGTGATCTCTCTAGAACACATAGTACTACAACAGTCACCTGATCTTTCTAGCTGACACTCAGAACATTGACAGCTTCTTTTACTCAAACACAAATCTGTGACCTAGATCTTGTAAGAAATCCCTGAAAGGAGATTAAATGTTTCTACAATTCTAGTCACTTTAAAAACATTGCATATATATGCTCTAACGTTTGTTTAGCTACAGAACTCAGCTATCAAAATTTTCCATTTGGTTTAGCTGTTTACTAATCCAACATGACTTCATTCTCCATTATTTTACCAGCTTCAGAAAGAAAGAGTGACTTTCTGCAATTTCAACGAGGAGTCCTTGTGGTACCGTAGAGACTAACAAATTTATTTGGGCATAAGTTTTCATGGGCTAGAACCCACTTCATCATCTAGCCCACGAAAGCTTATGGCCTTATGCCCAAATAAATTTGTTAGTCTCTAAGGTGCCCCAAGGACTCCTCATATTTTTGCTGATACAGACTAACATGGCTACCACTCTTAAACCTTTCTGCATTTTGTTTATTAATAGGGAGAAAGTAAAACCCTGTTTTTTCCTATTCACATCTTTGAATTTTTGCAAACAAATACTAACGGGGCTTCACAATCAGTGGCAGATGCAATGCTCTATATGCCGGGGCATTTATCAGAATAATAGAAAACATTCCATACTTACCTTTCAGATGTGCACAGAAACATCGTATCCTATAGCTGTTTTTTCTTCCCCAAGAACCTCATCAGGCCATTGATATTTCAAATGTTTTCTCACTTGCAACCAGTCTGAACAACAAAATTTGATATCTCTGGAGCTCGTTCTGAAATTCACTGAATATCAGTGTTCCCGACTTTGCCACCACTTCAGGCATTTCCTACCCTTAGATGCTCTTGTCCATCCATTGAGACACTGACAAGTGGTAGGTCCAGGCCCTACCAAATTCACAGTCCATTTTGGTCAATTTCACAGTCATAGGATTTGTAAATTTCATGGTTTCAGCTACTGAAATCTGAAATTTCACAGTGTTGTAACCGTGGGGGTCCTGACTCAACATGTGGTCATGGGAGTTGGGGGGGGTATCTCAGTATTGCCACCCTTACTTCTGCACTGCTGCCTTCAGAGCTGGGCAGCTGCTGGCTGGGTACCCAGCTCTGAAGGTAGCACCACCACCAGCAGCAGCACAGAAGTAAGGGTGGCAATACAATACCAAGCCACCCTCACTTCTGCACTCCTGGCGGCAACAATGCCTTCAGAACAGAGCTCCCAGCCAGCCGCCGTGGAGCTTCCTGCAGCTGAGGGAGGTTCCCAGAGGTGGGTCTGACCCAGTCCTAGGAGTGGCCCACGCAGGGAAAGAGGAAGTCCTGTCCTTCCCCAGCCCATCTGGGACTAGCAGCTGGAGCCTGGCGCACAGTAGGAGTCCGTGGCTGGGATGCCCCCAGCCCTGCCCCTCCCTGGCTCCAGGTGCAGCACTCTGGAGTTAAAGGGGGCCTGGGCTGGCTCTGTGTGTGTGTGTGGGGGGGACCACCACAGTGACCCCGGACCACAGGGCCCTGGGCAGTCTCCCAGTTGTCCACTGGTAAGGCTGCCTCTGCCCCCCTGTAAAAGTGACTATCTTCCAATGCCACCCTACCTTCTGTGCTGCTGCTGATAGTGACACGGCTTTCAGAGCTGGGCTGGCCAGCAGCTGCCACTCTCCAGCTGCCCAGCTCTGTGAAATCTGGTCTCCCCTACAATAGCCAGATGTCACGGCGGAGATCAGATTTCACATTCCATGATGCGTTTTTCACAACTGTGAATTTGTTAGGGCCCTACTCTTGAATCTGCTGTATCCAGCAGTACACCAGACTCTGGCAATCTGTGGGCCATAGTGGAGGTCCTGTCTGTTTGGTTAAGCTTTTGACTGACCAGTAGCAGGACTAGGTGTGCAGACGTGGTGGGGGGAGGGGTTAATATTTGGGCTGAGGAGGGTCTGTTAATGAGCCTTTAAATTGAAAACTTTATGCTTTGTTATTTAGCAACTGATTTTTGTGATGTAAAATGTTCAGTACCTAAAGGTAATGGGATCCAATATTCAATTCTAAAATGGTTGGTTTTAGTTGATTCTTTGACAGTGTAGCTCCAACCATGAGTAGATAAAAGATACATTTACTTACTACAGAAGCTAGTTCAAGACAATTGACCATATTGATTGCCGATCTTACATAAGAATGTTCCTGGCATGCAAGTGTAGTAGGGTTCTAGAAAGCAGAGTCCATTGGGGCCCCTCACATACACCTCCCTTGCTCTGGTTCAAAATAGAGGGGACATGGCCCCAGCCACCAGTGGGCTTTTAAGAAGCACAGAGATGTCAGTCTTGTTTTCTGATCTGTATTTTAAGTGATGCTTTGTGTACAAGAATCTCCCCTGAATTAGGAAATTTGCTAACTACCCTTAGAGATCAAAGATTCCAAGGTTAGAGGGAACCATTGCAGTCATCTAATCAGACCTCTTGAATAACTCAGGCTATCGAACTTCCCACAAACAATTCTTGAGTAGATCTTTTAGAACAACCATCTAATCTTGAATTAAAAATTGCCAGTGATGCAGAATCCAGCCAACTCTTGCTCCAGTAGTTAGTTACAATCACTGTTAAAAACATTACACCTTATTTCCAATCTGAATTTGTGTAGCTTCAACTTCCAGCCATTGGATCATGTTATACCTTTCTCTGTGAGATTGAAATCCCCATTATCAAAAATTTGTTCCCCATGTAGGTACTTATAGACTAATCAAATCACTGCTTAACCTTCTCTTTGTTAAAATAAATAGACTCCAGGAGCTCAATCTATCGCTACCAGGCTGTTTTCTAATCCTTTAATTGTTCTCGTGGCTCTTCTCTGAACCCTTTCCAATTTATCAGTAGCCTTCTTGAATTGTAGACACCAGAACTGGACATAGTGCCACCACTGCTGGAATACTATGCCAAATAGAGGTAAAATAACCTCTCTACCCAGGGCCGGCTCTACTATTTTTGCTGCCCCAAGAAGCGCGTCGAATTGTCTTCTGAAGACAAAAGCTGCCGCTGAATTTCCGTCGCCGTGGAAACATGCGTGCCGCCCTACACAGCACACGGACTGCACCGCAGTCCATGGCGGCAATTCGGCGCGCTGCTTGGGGCGGCAAAAACACATGGACTGCCACGTCTTGCAGATTGCTGCCCCAAGCACCTGCTTGGAATGCTGGTGCCTGGAGCTGGCCCTGTCTCTACCCCTACTTGAGATTCCCCTGTTTATGCATCTCAGGATCACATTAACCCTTTTGGCCACCAAGTTGCATTTAGAGTTCACAGTCAGCTGATTATCCACCATGACCCTCAAATCTTTTTCAGAGTCTCAGGATAGAGTCCCTTGTAATGACATGGCACCCACCTCTCATGAGTGCCCCCTTCTGTCAGGTGTGTCTGCAGCCTTTAAACCCATTCCAGGCCTGGTATCAGGCCAGACCCCCAGGGCTTCCTCTCGGAGGCAATGGTTTTGCCTTATTCATTTGTTCTGGCCCCAGCTGGGCCTCCTGACTGTTCAGTCTCCTTCTGGGGAGTTTCCTGCTGTCCAACTGTAGGCCTTTCCCAGTGGCTTATTGGGGTGACCCAGGCCCACCCACTATTCCAGGTCCCAGTCCAGGGACCCCAAGAATAGCAGCCACATGATACCATGTCCCTTTAGCAAAGCTGCTTTCAGTTCCCTGGGGCCACTTCTCCATAGCCCGAGCCTTCACCCATGCCTCACCCTTAGCTCAGGGCTCTAAGCTCAGGCCCAGCAGTCAGCCAGAAGCTCTTCCCCACTCCCCCAGTACCTACTAGCATTGGGCTGTCCATTGTCCTATGTCTTTTTGACCAGTCAGAAACACCATCTGCGCTCCCCCAGATCCAGCAAGGAACTGCCTCTGTGGCTCTTTTTTATAGGGTCCTTCTGGGTCCTGATTGGCTGCTTCCCCTGCAGCCACTCTAACCTGCTTGGAGACCTTCTCCACTGCTTCTTTCCTAGGTTGAGTGTGGGAGGAACCTGTGGCCTCAGCTGCTGGCCTCTTCCACTCCGTCACACCCCCATTGTGTAAATATGGCTTGCATGTTTTGTTCCTAGATACATACATATAGCTGTATTAAAATGCATATTGTTTATTTGAGCCCTGTTTACCAAGGGATCCAGATTATTCTATATCAATGACCTGTCCTCTTCATTATTTACCAGTTCTCCAAAGTTTGTGTCATCTCCAAACTGTCATAATGATTTTATGTTTTCTTCCAGGTCACTGATAAAAATGTTAATTAACATAGGACCAAGAACTGATCCCTGTGGGATCCCACTAGAAACACACCTGCTTGAAGAGGACACCCTATATACAATTTTACTTTGAAGTCTATGCGTTAGACAGTTTTTAATCCATTTAACGTGTGCTATATTATTTTTATATTATAATTTTTTAATCCAAGTGTCATGCAGTATTAAGTAAAACAATTTACAGGAGTCTAAGTATATTACATCAACGCTATTACCTTTATAAACCAAATCTGTGATCACATAAAAAAAAGATATCAGGTTAGTTTGATAGGATCTATTTTCCATAAATCCATGTTGATCAGTATTAATTATATCACTCTCCTTTAATTGTGTATTAATCAAGTCCTGAATCAGCTGCTCCATTATCTTGCCCAGCCTATAACTAGCTGGATCATGCCGTTTACCCTTTTTAAACATTGGCACAACATTAGCTTTCTCCCAATCTCCTGGAACTTCCCTAGTGTTCCAAAACTTATTGAAAGTAACATTAAGGGTCCATTGAGCTCTTCAGCCAAGTCTTTAAAAAAAACCCAAATGAACAACAAAAACCTATTGGATTACAAGTTATTTGGACCCTGCTGATATAAAAATGTCTTTAGTAGCTGCTGTTTAACATCCTTCTGAGATGCTAGTGGAATGAAAAAGGTGTTATTATATGATATGACTACATTCTCCCCCCACCCCATATGCAGAACAGAAATATTTATTTTGCACATCTGCCTTTTCTGCATTATTATAGTAGAACTCAGATTTATGAACACCTAGGGAATGGAGGTTGTTCGTAACACTGAAATGTTCCTAACTCTGAACAAAACTTATGATTGTTCTTTCAAAAGTTTACAGCTGAACATTGACTTAATTCAGCTTTGAAACTTTACTATGCAGAACAAAAATGCTGCTTTTAACCATCTTAATTTCAACTAAACAAGCACAGAAAGTTTCCTTACCCTGGCAAATATTTTTTTAAACTTTCCCTTTATTTTTAGCAGTTTACATTTAACACAGTACCATACTGTGTTAACTTTTTGTTGTTGTTGGTCTCTGCTGCTGCCTGATTGTGTATTTCTAGTTCCAAATAAGGTATGTGGTTGACCGATCAGTTCGTAACTCTGGTGTGCGTAACGCTGAGGTTCTACTGTATTGATAATTCTACCATTTTTAGTAATGGACCAAAACCTTTGCTAGGATTCTTTTAGTTTCTGATATACTTAAAACACACACACACCTCCTTATTGCCCTCAACTCTGCTGGCCGCGGGTTTTTGTGTGTCCCTTTGCTTCCTTTATCTATTTTCTACAATTCCTATTGTTCCCATCTTCAAGTTGCAATGGACTTGGAAACAGTGCTTAAAACAAGTTTCAGATTGGGATTGGGTTAATTTTAAATGAATTTTGTCTGAGGGATCCTTTACGAGATTCACTAGGCTGAGACTCATATTGATTTCTTTGTCGATGTATCCCATTCAAAATGTGTCTGGTAATTATGGCCCACTGTGGAGACAAATGTTTAGTTTCTATCTAAGGTCCCAATCCTGCAAAAATTTACCTATGTGCTTAATTTTAATGCACACAACCATTTTGCTAGCATTATAAAAGAGGCCTAGCTACATGCTTGCAGCAGAGGTGATATTGAACCACACAGGCAGTCAGGCAGAGCGCTTTCTTACCGTGGCTCAAAGAATTAGTGTGCAAGATAGATTTTTCTTCTATTTTATGATTTGTATGGGAAATAATGTACACATAGAGCAAGCTTCTATCTAGCATACAATGTGTATTCTGACAATGGCTTTCCTGTTATCTAGGATCTTTTAATAAAGTATTAATTATAAAAGGCTTCTAAATCATTGTTTAAAGAGCCCTAAAGAGAAGTGCATTTTCCCTGTCAAATGCTCAGGGTTTTGCAGCAAGTGAATTTGTTTTGTATGGGCAGAGTTGTATTTTCCTGTGAAATGATTAATTTAAATGGGCTACAGCTGGTCCTGACTGTGCCTGGGTTTCTTTTTTTCTCCCTCTGCTTTTTGCTGGCTTAGTCAGGAGACGAGTGTGTGAGATCAGGTCTCTGGAATAGAATGGATGGATGGTATTCAGTCAGCTGCAAAGTATCTTTAAATGGTCCCCATACCACCTAAGTCCCATATTGCACCTCTGTACAGAGGAAGGGAAGGCATGAAGGATGGGCTGGAGGATCAGTCATATGGGGGTGATTCACAGCCCCTGTATATGAAGTGAGTCTCTGCACCACCTGCAGATAGATGGTATCTAAGTATTTATATCCCATCACCATAGCATTGAGCACCTCAGTCTTCAATTAACTTATCCTCAGAAAACATTTGTGAAGTACGGAAGGACGATAATCTCTGCTTTACAGAGGGGGAAATCAGTGGGAGCTAGCTGCCTCAGCTGTTTAGATACTACTGAGAATCCCACCAGGATCCATCTGTTTCATTAGGTACAAATCTGGACCTAATTGACTTCTCCAAGCTCATTCAGGAAGTCTGTGGTGCAGCTGGGAACTGAGCTTGGCTCACACAAGTCACAGGTGAGCACCCTCACAACTGGACTATACTTCCTCGCTGTGAATGAGGCCACTGGAATCAGGCTAGAGCCACATCTACTGGATTCACACTTAGACAGGCCCAGTGGCCCAAGTCCTCTGCATAGGGGTACACATAGGGCAAGGCACTGTTTCAGCCGATAGATTAAAACAGAGGCAATGAAAGGGCTGAGTTGCAGATTCATGGCTGTTTAGGGCAGGGATTCCACCCCCTCCCCAAAAATGAGCTTTGTGTAGGGAGTGGGTGTGTTGTGTATCGGAGACACATTAAGTAATGGGCTTTTGAGCTAGCAAATATAAATCAAGGGCAATTTCTTCAACATCCAACCAAAGTCACAAAGGAACAGCAGGTTAGAAGATGGAATGCTAGACAGAAAACAGCCTCTAATAGGAGATCCAATATTCAGCAAACTGTGACTTTCAGACAGTGTCTTCAACAGGTGAAAAGAGGCCCTGTGTACACATCGAGAGCTCTGGGGCAATCCTCCACAGTACCTGTGGTCCTGAAGGCCTCCCAACCCATCCTGGCAATGAATTCCACTGGAATAGCACTGCCAGGGACTCCTCTTTGGCTTGGCTGCCTTTAGTACCCCATGGGTTGGGAGGGAAGGAAGGAAAGCAGAGAGTCAGCAAACAGAATACAATAGTTGTTTTGATCCTTTCATAAATTAGCTACTTTTTAGTGTCCTTGGGTGTCTTTTGTACTTGTATTTTGTGGAAGGGTAAAAGATATCACCCAACTGGCCTCCTTTAGACTACTCATTATTTTGAATACCTTTATCACATCCTTACAGCTGGATGACCAGTACCCTGGATGTAGCTGTGGTCAAGTACCATGGAGAGCATAGATGAGTTAATCTACCTAGGCTGCAAGTAGAGTTAAAACAGTTGCATGAAACCAGCTGTTATTTGACAACCAGGTCTGCAGCCTCCTGAATTAAACCCATGTCCTGCTTATGCATACAAAAACATCTGTGTGTTCATACAAAGTTTGGGATCTATCAAGCTTGTGTACTACCTGTATTGCTATATCGGTCAGAAACCTGGATCCTCTTACAGGCAGACTTGGTGCAACTAGAGGCATTCCATGTGTACTGTCAGCATCCAAACCTGAGCAAAACTTTGTGTGAAATGTCACAATCTTGCAAAAATGTGGCCTTCCTCCAATAGCTCATTATTAGGGCCCTACCAAATTCACAGCTGTGAAAAAAACATCATGGACCATGAAATCTGATCTCCCCTGTGAAAGCTGGGACCAGATTTCACAGAGCTGGGCGGCTGGCGAGCAGCAGCTGCTGGCCAGGAGCCCAGCTCTGCAGGCAGTGTCACCACCAGCAAAAGGGCAGAAGAGCGGGTGGCATGGTATGGGGAGAGTAGTCACTTTTGGGGGGGCAGGACCAGCCTTATGAGTGGGTGATTGGGCAACTTCTCAGAGCCCCCATGGTCAGGGGGCGCCATGGTCCACACACACACCCAGCCCAAGACCTCTTTAACTCCCAAGCAATGGGTCTGGAGCCAGGGAGGGGCAGGGCTGGGGGTGTCCTAGCCGGGGACTCAGATTCCGCACCGGGCTCCAAGTGGATGGGCTGGGGAGGACAGGACTTCCTCTCTCCCTGCACAGGCCACTCCTGGGGCCAGGTCAGACCCACCTCCGAGAACCTCCCTTGGTTACAGGAAGCTCTGCTGCTGCTGGCTGGGAGCTCAGCTCTGAAGGCATCGACACCATCAGCAACACAGAAGTGAGGGTGGCTTGGCATGGTATTGCCACCCTTACTTCTGCACTGCTGCTGGCGGTGCTGCTGCCTTCAGAGGTGGGCACCCAGCCAGCAGCTGCCCTCTGGCTGCCCAGCTCTGAAGGCAGCAGCGGAGAAGTAAGGGTGGCACAACTGAGACACCCCCCTTTTTCCCCACCATGACCACCTTTTGGGTCAGGACCCCCACGGTTACAACACTGAAATTTCAGATTAAGATAGCTGAAACCATGGAATTTACAATGTTAAAAATCCTAGGACTGTGAAATTGACCAAAGTGGACCGTGAATTTGGTAGGGCCCTATTCACTATGCGTTTGAGGAGGGTGATGATGAGAATGATGACGTCCCCTGTTGTCGCTCACTGGAAGAGTGAGCAGATTGGCTTCCTTCTGCATTCATTTGTCATAACAGGGGAACATGCAGTTCCATTAATTTTAGCCAAAATGGAATGCAAAGTCTGAAAACCATCAGAATCTCACCTGAAAGCAGCACTGTCTGTAGTATGACAAGC
Organism: Malaclemys terrapin pileata; assembly: GCF_027887155.1. NCBI lineage: Eukaryota > Metazoa > Chordata > Testudines > Emydidae > Malaclemys > Malaclemys terrapin. Next base: position 22,162,438 of record NC_071518.1, read on the forward strand.
TGTGTAAAGTGAGCTTTCAAAGGAAAGCCAACATCACTTTGTAATGCTGATATTTTGCTGAGTTATTTATTTTAGGATAAAAGTTCATTGTGCTGTATGACTGCTTATGAATTTACTACAAATAAGAAAATGCCAGGAGAAATACCTACATTTATAAGTTTCCTTTTAAAATGTTCTAGAAACTACCACAAGCTAGAATTAAAAAAGGGGGGGGGATTATTTTATGGATCTCTGTTTTGTTTTGGTACCACCCAAAATGAATCTATTGGTTTTATACTAAGGCCTGGTCTACACTAGGCGTTTATGTCGAAGTTAGCGCCGTTACATCGAATTAACCCTGCACCCGTCCACACCGCGAAGGTATTTAGTTCGACATAGAGGTCTCTTTAATTCGACTTCTGTACTCCTCCCCGACGAGGGGAGTAGCGCTAAATTCGACATGGCCATGTCGAATTAGGCTAGGTGTGGATGGAAATCGACTCTAATAGCTCCGGGAGCTATCCCACAGTGCACCACTCTGTTGACGCTCTGGACAGCAGTACGAGCTCGGATGCTCTGAACTGCCACACAGGAAAAGCCCCGGGAAAATTTGAATTTGAATTCCTTTTCCTGTCTGGCCAGTTTGAATCTCATTTCCTGTCTGGACATCGTGGTGAGCTCAGCAGCACTGGCAACGATGCAGAGCTCTCCAGCAGTGATGGCCGTGCAATCTCAGAATAGAAAGAGGGCCCCAGCATGGACTGATTGGGAAGTCTTGGATCTCATCGCTGTGTGGGGCGATGAGTCCGTGCTTTCCGAGCTGCGATCCAAAAGACGGAATGCAAAGATCTACGAGAAGATCTCTAAAGACATGGCAGAGAGAGGATACAGCCGGGATGTAACGCAGTGCCGCGTGAAAATCAAGGAGCTGAGACAAGGCTACCAGAAGACCAAAGAGGCAAACGGACGCTCCGGATCCCATCCCCAGACATCCCGTTTCTACGAGGCACTGCATTCCATCCTCGGTGCGGCCGCCACCACTACCCCACCAGTGACCGTGGACTCTGAGGATGGGATAGTGTCCACGGCTGGATCCTCGGACATGTTAGCGGACGGGGAAGATGAGGAAGGAGATGAGGAGGACGAGGCAGTCGACAGCACTCACAACGCTGATTTCCCCGACAGCCAGGATCTCTTCATCACCCTTACAGAGATCCCCTACCAACCCTCCCCAGCCGTTACCCCGGACACAGAATCTGGGGAAGGATCAGCCAGTAAGTGTTGTAAAAATCTAAACATTTATTTGTAACAGAACAGGAATATTAACAATTTAAAAAATGGGTTTCTCATGATTAGTTTGATTAGCTTAACGGTTCAGTCATGGGCAGTGCAACTATTGAAAAAAAATCTAGCAATGTCCGGTTTTGCATGATTGTCCTGCCCAAGCCGCTCTACTGGTTAGTCACTGCTACAGCAGCTACAGTAAAATGCGGTCTATATGTCCGGGGATGGAGCAGAAATCCTCCTGTGACATCTCGAGGAAGCTCTCCTGGAGGTAATTGGAAATCCGCTGCATTAGGTTCTTGGGGAGAGCGGCCTTATTGGGTCCTCCGTAGTAGGACACGTTGCCACGCCACGAGACAAGCAAGTACTCTGGAATCATTGCTCTGCACAGCATGGCGGCATACGGCCCTGGTCTTTGGAGGCTTTCCCGGAGCATTCGCTCTTTCTCGCTGTCAGAGATCCTCATGAGGGTGATGTCGCTCATGATGACCTGCTTTGAATGAGGTAGGGGAATGTTAGTGTTGGGACTGCTTTGCCGTTCCTTTACAGAACTGTAACCGCTGGTTTGCAGCCACGCGGTGGAGGCGGGAGAGGGGCAGCCGAAAGGGATCGTTCCCGGGGACAGCCGCGAGGGTGTGGGACAGGAGCAGACTTCCTGCTTGCCGAATTGCTGGCAGCAGGGACCGACATTGATTTCAATGTGAAATGAGGCCATTGCTAATATTAAAGTTTTAAGCTGCCACAAGTCTACGGCTTACCATGTCTGCCTGCAACAGAAATTCCGTTCTCCTGAGAGGCTTCTCAAATGTGCTGTAGAAGACCCCAGGCACTGAATGCGAAGGCCGAGAATTCGACCTTGTGCTGAGTGCGCATGTGATAGGTGCTGTGCATGGTCTTGTTCACAGAGAAAGACTATGTTCTTTGTTCACAACTACATTTATCTTTCTGAGGAATTCACTCCCTTTTTCCCATTCCCACAGCCCCATCTGCGACTGTCTCACAACCTAGCCTGTCATCACACTCCCAGAGGCTAGCGCGGATTAGGCATAAGAAGAAGAGGACACGGGAGGACATGTTCTCGGAGCTTATAGCCTGCTCCAGAGCCCAGGCAGCACAGCAGACCCAGTGGCGGGAGAACTTGACCCGAATGCACCAAGCCAACATGGATCGGGAGGAGAGGTGGCGTCAGGAAGACCAGCAGGCGACTCAAACCCTGCTTGGACTAATGAGGGAGCAAACGGACACGCTCCGGCGCCTTGTGGATGTTCTGCAGGAACGGAGGCAGGAGGACAGAGCCCCGCTGCAGTCCATCTCTAACCGCCCTCCCCCGCCACCAAGTCCCATACTCCCCTCACCCAAAGTGCACAGAAGGAGAGGCGGCAGAGTCCCTGCTAACTCTCACTCCACCCCTGCAGAGAGCTCGAGCAGCAGAAGGCTCTCATTCCCCAAAATTTGACAAGTTCTTTCCTTCCCGCCTGACACAAGCCCCCGTCCAAGTTTCACTTTCCCAGTTCCATGTTTGGTTGATAATAAAAAATATGTTTCTGTTAACTACTGTTTCCATCATGTTCTTTTGGAGGAGGGGGGGATAGGGGGTTGGTAATTCGACAGGACAGTCACCTTTGGCAGGGTATATAGTCGGGGGCAGGCACAGCAGCAGGGCACATACATAGTGCAGTGATGCAGTGACTAGTTACCCTGGTTAGTCTGGGAGGTTGTTTTCATGTTATGTGGTGGGGGGTGGGTTGCTCTGTGACTTTGTGGCAGGGGAGGGCAGTTACAGATCTTAAGCGGCGGTCCTTAGGCAGGATCACAGAGCCACACAGCAGGGGATCTGTAACCATCCTCCCCCTGCCACAAAGTCACATAGACCCCCCCATACACACAGTCCCTATCAGGAGGGGTGACAGGCTCCGTTGAAACAACCATCCCACCGCAGCGGAGCCTGTCAATCCTTGAGTTTAGAAGCTGCATTCGCGCCACTACAGTACACTCGCTCCGCACCACAGTCTGCGTCCCAGTTTTAAAAAATTCCCGCGAATACAGTATTAAAGAAAACGGTGTGCTTTAACAAAGTAGAACTATTTTTATTTTGAAACGTGTGTTGGAAGTGGGGTGAAGGGGGTATGTAACTGGATAGGATAGTCAACATTAACTGGGTAAAGAAACGGGGGCAGGTTTAGCTTCTCAATACACAAACTTTAAAGTCACAGGTTACCCTGCTCACTCAGGAACTTTGCTTTCAAAGCCTTCCGGATGCACAGCGCTTCCCGCTGGTCTCTTCTAATCGCCCGGCTGTCTGGCTGTGAGTAATCAGCAGCCAGGCTATTTTCCTCAACCTCCCACCCCGCCATAAAGGTCTCCCCCTTGCTCTCACAGAGATTGTGGAGCACACAGCAAGCTGCAATAACAATGGGGATATTGGTTTCGCTGAGATCACAGCGAGTCAGTAAGCTTCTCCATCTCCCCTTGAGACGTCCAAAAGCACACTCCACCACCATTCTGCACTTGCTCAGCCGGTAGTTGAAGAGTTCTTTTTCAGTGTCCAGGGCGCCAGTATAGGGCTTCATGAGCCAGGGCATTAGCGGGTAGGCTGGGTCCCCGAGGATGACTATAGGCATCTCCACATCCCCAAGAGTTATTTTGTGGTCCGGGAAGTAAATACCTTGCTGCAGCCGTCTAAACAGACCAGAGTTCCTGAAAACACGAGCGTCATGAACCTTGCCCGGCCATCCCACGTAGATGTTGGTAAAACGTCCCCTGTGGTCCACCAGTGCTTGCAGCACCATGGAAAAGTATCCCTTTCTGTTAATGTACTGGCTGGCCTGGTGTTCCGGTGCCAGGATAGGGATGTGAGTTCCATCTATGGCCCCACCGCAGTTTGGGAATCCCATCGCTGCGAAGCCATCTATGATGGCCTCCACGTTTCCCAGGGTCACTACCTTTGGCAGCAGTACATCAACGATTGCCTTGGCTACTTGCATCACAACAACCCCCACGGTAGATTTGCCCACCCCAAACTGGTTCGCGACTGACCGGTAGCTGTCTGGCGTTGCAAGCTTCCACAGGGCTATGGCCACTCGCTTCTGGACAGTCAGGGCTGCTCGCATCCGGGTGTCATTGCGCTTCAGGGCAGGGGACAGCAACTCACAAAGTTCCAGGAAAGTTCCCTTCCGCATGCGAAAGTTTCGCAGCCACTGGGATTCATCCCAGACCTGCAGCACTATGCGGTCCCATCACTCAGTGCTTGTTTCCCGTGCCCAGAATCTCCTTTCCACGGCATCAACATGACCCATTGCCACCGTGATGTTCTCGGCGCTGGGTCCCCTGCTTTCTGAGAGGTCTGTGCTACTCTCAGACTTCAGGCCATCACCGCGTTGACGTAGCCTCCTCGCCTGACTTTTCTGCATCTGCCTCAGGGAAAGGTGTATGATAAGTTGCGAGGCGTTGAGAGCGGCCACAACTGCAGTGATGGTTGCAGCAGGCTCCATGCTCGCAGTGCTGTGGCGTCCGCGCTGTCACTGACTAGAAAAGTGCGCGAACTGATTTCCCGCCGGCGCTTTCAGGGAGGGAGGGCGGGAGTGATGGACGGATGACGACAGTTACCCAAAAGCACCCTGGACACATTTTTTTTACCCAGAAGGCATTTGCGGCTCCACCCAGAATTCCAATGGGCAGCGGGGACTCCGGGAACTGTGGGATAGCTGACCACAGTGCACCACTTCCAATGTCGACGCTTTCCCCGTTAGTGTGGACTCACAAAGTCGAATTACTGTCCTTAGTGTGGACACACACGTTCGACTTTGCAATATCGATTCCAAAAATTCGATTTAAGTAAAATCGAACTACTCTCGTAGTGTAGACAAGGCCTAAGAATCATATGTAGCTATGCAATGCAGAATAGTGGAAAGATGCAACTCCCTGTACAGAGGAAGTGATTGGGATAGCAATAATTTTCACTTCTATGGCACCTTCCATGGAGGTAACTTGAATATAAATTAATGATTTTGGATTCACTATAACCCAGTGAGGTGTGTTACCATCAGTAGCCCCATTTTTACAGATGCTGAAATAGAAGCAGAGAAATTGCTCCTGATTTGCCCAAAGTCACATGGTAAGTCAGTGGCAGAGAAGGGAACCAAAGCCAGATCTGTAGGAGAGTCTAAATTCAGGCAACGGCTGATGAGATTTAAGCATCTAGATCCTGGTTCACCAAACCATTAAACACACGCTTAAGGGGTTTGCTGAATTGGGGCCAACAAAGAATGCTGGGTATGCAGATTAGAGTGTCTGTGTTCAGCTCTTACTCAAAGTCTTCTAGCAGCAATTAACATGCTTATGTGAACAGGCCTCAGACCCACAATTCTCCAGTCAATATAATGAAGCAGGAAGAGAGTCTTGCTCCTTTTTACTAACAACCTAATTCATATTAGGGTCACCCGAGGAGCCTAAGCCCCCTCTATCTGCAGAGAGTAGCAACAACAACAATCTTGCTAAAAACGTTTGCAGCTGCCAACTCTTGCTATAAAAATATTAACAGCATAATAGCCTTCTGAGTGCCTTATAGGCCTACATTTTCACAAAACTGTGGGCTTAATTTATAACATGCAATTACAGCACTTCCGGAGGATGCAATTGCAGTGATTATATGTGCACGTTTGCCTGAAAGTTTAGGCCAGACTGTCCTATAAATGCCCAACGTATGTCACTCTTACAATGGTGATATTATCTGCTAATGATGTGTAACATCATGAAACATAAATTGTCACTTTTGGTTACCCACAATAGCTTTTGTTATCATAGGCTGACACAAAATGGCACCCAAAATCACTCCTCTTTTCAAAAAGCCACTACAGGAACTGTCCTACCCACTACATTTCACAACAGTGATACTGCAGAGTTTGGAGCAATTAATACAGAATTTGGTCTCCATTGTTTATTAGGAAGGAGATGGGGGTGGGCATTGCATCTAATGCCTACATATGGGTATTATAAACTCTACTCCACTGTGCTTCTTTGAAAGCTAGGAGATAACCAGTATCTGAAACTCACCCTGCATTTTTATTGAGCAGTGCTGTGAAAGAATCAATTTGCATGCAATATAAATCCACATTCATATTTTACTACTGCACAATTAGGGAGTTTTAATGTAAAATACATTTCAAATGCTGTATGCTTTGATTGCTCTTTGTAAAAAAATCACTTAAATAGCCATATAGTTCCATTCCAAATAAGTATTTTCTAAATGATACATGCACTAGTGATATGAAAAGTTTCACAAATCCTGTATATGCTAGTGGGTTACCTGGCCTTTCCCAAGTACATTATGTATTGGGGGTCTTAATAAGCAGTGGTATTCATCAACATGGATTACTGTGGGTCATTCTTATGTTTATTTTTATTCTGTCTGATACAAAGGTGTGGAGATTCACTAGCAATTTATTGTAAATCATGAATAGAGAATGTAGGCATTATTCTGAGGCACATTAGTTTAGCCATCAGTGAAATTAAGTGATTACCAGACTACACGGTGTACATTAAGGCTGGGGGCCTGACTTTCAATGAGAGTTGGGTGTTTAAGTCATGGAAGTCACTCTGAAAATCCCAGCCTGGGGCATTTTGAGGGTGAAATATTTACAAAACAATTAGCTGCTCTTGAAATTAGAATTTGTTCTGATAGAGTTTTCAGAAGATTCTCTTGGAGCCTTTCAGAAGCCTAGGATGGGGTCTCAGCCAGTGACCCAGACAGCCTTGTTGGGTAACAAAACTGAAGCAGAATATTGGCTTGAGCTTGTCTTGTAGACTTAAAAAAAAAAAAAGTTCAAAAGTTTGTTTCAAACATTTCCTGTTTCTTGGACTTCATTGCTTCTGGGTTTCAGAAAGAGAAGCACCAAAATATTGTTCCTGAGATATTTCTGATCCAAAGAAAGACCCAGAATTTTCACAAATCTCTGGTCTCATTAGATTTCCAGCCCAATTTTGAAGAATCAAGGAATTTAGATGGGATCTGGAGAAGCCTCTGAGTGATGTCCTGCAGAGCACTGACAAATCTTTTGAGGCTCCCATAACCTCTCGCTGGTATTGCGTTATCAGTATCTGTGGCTTGGTAAAGACAGACACAGTTAAGGAGGGAAATCAAATGCTTTCTTGAGCACATATGTGATTCTATGTAAATCTGAACTGTTCGCCAAAATGTTTGCCAATAAAGAAGAAAGTCCCGCAACATAATCAGAAGACGATATCTATCATATGGCTTCCTGGCTGTTGTGCCTGTTTTTGCTGTGTGTTACTGACTGTGTTGGTGTTTCACTACCTAAAATTTGCATATTAGCTAAAAGGAAATGTTCTCTATGGGCTTGATCCTGTGAGCTGCTGAATCAATGCCTTCAGCTCCCATGGAAGTCAGTGTTGAGGGTGACCAGGGAATCTCAGGAGGCGTTGCGTGCCTGAGAGAATTGGGCCTTAAATGAACCATTTGCACTTTCTTGATGAGCATGTAGCACCTTAGAACTAAAGCTGCCTAAAACCCTCTGAGTTTCAATATAGAATCATAGAAATGCGGACTGGAAGAGACCTTGAGAGATCATCAAGTCCAGCCCATTGCTTAGAGGCAGGACCATCACGGACATGCAATTTCGTTTTTCTGTAAATTATTTAACAGTGAGATTTCACCCCTAAGTGTCATGTGAAACGCACTCCCACCAAACCTGCAAAAGCCAGAGATGTGATTAAAGAGACAGAGATCAAGATTTTCAAAAGTAACTAGTGATTTTGGGTGCTGAAGGTGGGACATTTTAAAGGGGCCTGATTTTCAGGATGTTAGGAATCATTAAAAAGGGGATAGAGAATAAGACTGAGAATATATTATTGCCCTTATATAAATCGATGGTACACCCTTATCTCGAATACTGCATACTGATGTGGTCTCCTCATCTCAAAAAAAGATATACTGGCAATAGAAAAGTTTCAGAAAAGGGCAACTAAAATGATTAAGGGTTTGGAACGGGTCCCATATGAGGAGAGATTAAAGAGGCTAGGACTCTTCAGCTTGGAAAAGAGGAGACTACACTTACCTCCGGGTCCGGCGGTAAGCAATCGATCTTCTGGGATCGATTTATCACGTCTTGTCTAGACGCGATAAATCGATCCCGGATCGATCCCGGAAGTGCTCGCCGTCGACGCCGGTACTCCAGCTCGGCGAGAGGAGTACATGGCATTGACGGGGGAGCCTGCCTGCCGCGTCTGGACACACAGTAAGTTTGAACTAAGGTACTTGGAATTCAGCTACGTTAATAACGTAGCTGAATTTACGTACCTTAGTTCGAAGTGGGGGGTTAGTGTGGACCAGGCCTAAGGGGGGATATGATAAAGGTATATAAAATCATGAGTGATGTGGAGAAAGTGGATAAGGAAAAGTTATTTACTTATTCCCATAATACAAGAACTAGGGGTCATCAAATGAAATTAATAGGCAGCAGGTTTAAAACAAATAAAAGGACGTTCTTCTTCATGCAGTGCACAGTCAACTTGTGGAACTCCTTACTTGAGAAGGTTGTGAAGGCTAGGACTATAACAGAGTTTAAAAGAGAACTGGATAAATTCATGGTGGTTAAGTTCATTAATGACTATTAGCCAGGACGGGTAAGGAATGATGTCCCTAGCCTCTGTCTGTCAGAGGATGGAGATGGATGGCAGGAGAAAGATCACTTGATCATTACCTGTTAGGTTCACTCCCTCTGGGGCACCTGGCATTGGCCATGGTCGGTAGACAGGATACTGGGCTAGATGGACCTTTGGTCTGACCCGGTACGGCCTTTCTTATGTTCAGCAAGTGCAGAGCACCCGCCCTCTGAAAATCAAACACTTTCAAGGCATCTCCAATGGATCACACAGAAACAGAGGCACCAGAATCACTCACTTTCGAAAATATTTGCCATCTGTCTCCAGTGCAGAGCCACAGAAAAAACAAAACTATGGCAAGTACCTCTCACCCTCTAATAGGGAGAGCATGTTTTGAAACAGGGGAGAACCTTGTTCCTTCAGATTGGGTCATTTATTCTCTTGCAGTTTGAGGATGATGGTAAATAAAGCCAGACTCCAGTACAGCGAATCGACTATGGTTGGCTAATTTGTGGTCTTCTGAAGATCTGAGATTCAGTTCGGATACATCCTCTCCCCTCCACCCCTCCACCACAATTCTGGAGGCTTTGTTTGAACTGTCTGAACTATTCAAAACACGTTGATCTAAAAATCAGGTTGGAAATCTAGAGAATTTCTTCTGTTCACAAATACAGTGAGGACAAACTCAAACAGAAGCAGGGGGAACCAAGCCATGAAAAACCTCCCTCCCACAGTCTTTTACAAAAACAATCATCATCTTACTATCAAGACAACTGAACTTTCCTAAATTCAAGCACCATTGCTCTGTTTTTGGCATAGTCATTGGCAAGGCAGACAAACGGTCTGTTCCTATAGCACTTTGTGTCCACCACTAGCACAAGGCAGTTGAACTGAATCAGGAGTAGAGATTTGAATTTCATCCACAAAGCAAGTACAAGTCATCAATAGAAATTACCTTAGCGGATGACTTGGCTGCTTCTTGGAACGAAGCTACATATGTTGCAACAAGTCGGCGAAGGAGGCAAAGCAAATGCTAGTGGAATCACAATCCTGGGAAGGAAAGATGGCATGTTGCTAGCAGCTTTGGTTATGGGAGAGGAAAGAAGAAGATGCAGCACTTACTGGACCTGCTGCTATCGCCATTGGAGCATCTGCTCTGTTACTATGATTAAGAATGTGTTCTCACTTCTACTGCTGCTACTTCCCTGGCATTTTCTCTGTCTCTTTTAAGCTGGAAGGAAATCCATAACGTGTCTAAGCAGGTTCAAATTACTGGGGCACAAAGGACTCAAAGGTAAAGCATTATCAGCAAGCTCTTAGGGTGTACAAGTTAATGAGCCATTTAAAAATAAAATCTTGACCACTAGTTAATAAGGCCTCCTGCAGTAAACTCCAGTGTAAATACAAACACTCAGACAAGGTGCAGAGGTCAGTGTAGGCTTGACTGTTTAAGGCAGATAAGTGGGAAGTTTGGATTCTAGTCCTTAGAACAGAATGCAGCTTCCTAAAATACCATCGCTAATTAATTAGATCATCTTTTCTGGCTCACTCCTCAACAATTACCCAGACAGAGAGAAATAGCATGTAATAAAGGCTTTAAAAAGGTCTCCATATATTTTACATTGGTCTCAAACACACAAGATGTATTTAAACTTGGGACCAGAACAAGCTGCCAGAATATAAGGTAAAATAAAGGAAGGAACAGTACATTTTAGGGTGTCGGGAAGTCCTTCTGGTTCATCCCCTCTTTTTAGTTAGCAGGACACAGCGGGGCAGCTGCATTCCTGCATTAGTTTAGACAATGATGAGGCAGGAACAAAGGTAAAACAGCTTCTACTGCCTCTATTCTGGGGCTGCTGGTATAAACCAGTGCTTAGCGCCTGCCCTCTGCACTTGGGAAGTCCTTTTGGAGGAAAAGGTTGCAATTATAATGGAAAGCAGTCAAAGCAACCCTTCTCCCAAGGGCCAGGCACCACCCAAAGAATAAGCAATGCTAGTCAGCAGTGCCCAACATATTAGATGATTCAGCACTTTCCTGTTGCAGTCTTCACACTGGAGCCATCAGCAGAACTGAAGCTGCCCTAACTGTTGTGCAAGGGGCCTGCTGCTAGGGGGAGAAGCCCTTTGCTGGTGGGGAGGGAAATTCAGCACAAGTGAGTTAGTTACTCTGGATTTACACCAGTGCAACTGAAAACACACCTTAAGATATTAAACCACTTTAAGTCCTCAAGAGCTTAACATACATACTTTAAGTCTTTTGAGTGGATCAGGCTCTGAAACTGCTTTAAGGGCCTGATACGAAGTTCACTGAAGTCAATTAAAAAACCCCTCCCATTGATTTGTCTGGGCTTTGAATCAGGCTCTAAATCCTGAAAGTTTTGAATTTAAAGCAGTCACCTTCCTCTGCCTCCAGAGCTTTTAAAACTGAAGCAGTTTAGAGGAGCATGTCAACTTCATTTAAAAAAACAAAACAAAAAACAAAACAAAAACACCCCCCACACACTACACCTGCCCTGTTCCTTTGCCATTTTGGTGGCATTACAATCTTTTCCTTTCTCTGCCCTCCTTTCTTGCCTTGGGAAAGTCACTACAGAGGAAACTAAGGTCCCAGCACTGCAAACACTGATGTGTGTAACTTTAAATCAAGTGAGCAACTCCACTGAAGTCAGTGAGCTACTCAGAATTAATCACATGCATAAGTGTTTACTGGATTGGGATGTAACTGTGGGAAAACAGTGAAATTGACTATAGACAAAGTGCTGATAAATGCATAATGTGAATAAACTGACAAAAGAAAGTGTTTCCCCACTGATGTCTCTCAGTTACTATAATCATATGGGTTTACTTTAAAAAATACCAAATAGAAGTGGGATTTTTAAGTTGGCACTGTCCCTTTAAAAGCATCAAGCAGTTTAAGAACTTGAAATTTTTTGAAAAACTTCAGGCAGAACAGAGGCTACCAGAGCTAACTTAGGAAACAGGAATACTGTCAGTGATATCCAGGTTACATAACTTTATCCATAACTCACATTTAATCCTCTCCTAACTCAGTGAACAATACTTTCCTACTCTTTTGGGATGGGATGGGATGGGATGGGATGGGATGGGATGGTTTTTGTGCTACTGTCATTCCCTGATTATAATTCATACAGCATAAATCAGCCACGTGCCTAGAATACACCTCTAGCCATGTCATCCTCAGCTTTATTGGCCTAATTTTTAATTGACTGCATCACTCCCCTGTTTTGTACAACCAGCACATTTCTTTACTCTGTATTTTATGTATAAATTAGGAGTTAATTTGCTGCTCAGATACCTCTCAACCTGCCAAGCTGCAAATGTGGCAGACAATGTGTGATAGAGACAAAATGAGACACTCAAAAAAAGTATCAATGCTGTGGGGTTCATTCCTTTAGTATAACTTATCTATAACCTTCGTTTCAAGATTCTCTCTCTTTCTTTACAATATAAATAAATCTCAACAATAAAAAAAAAAAAAGCGAATGGTGGTAGTTGAGACTAAAATGAATGGCAGTCATCAAAATGAGAAACAGTCAAGAGGTATGATAGTGGTACATGATCTTTCTCCACACACTTCTGACAATGAACCTTAATTTTACAGCGTCTCCACTGACCCAACGGTAGTGTCAGATTCTGTTTTATTTTTTGTGAAGTGAACAAATGAGAACTAGGACAAAAAAGAAACAACCACATTTTCTGACTAGTGGTGAATTGCCCCCAACTGTGTCCGCTTAGTCCCTTAATCAGCACATTTCATAGGGTGACCAGATGTCCTGATTTTATAGGGACAGTCCTAATATTTGGGGCTTTTTCTTGTATAAGCTCCTTTATCCCCCACCCCCATTCCGATTTTTCACACTTGCTATCTGGTCAGCCTAACATTTCATTACCTTCATGCGGGCCTCTATTGTTAGGTCTTTGGAACTGTAAATAAATTGATCTAAATTAGCTCACTTCTTGATCTTTGTGGAGCTGCTCTAGCCAGGTTTTTGCTAAGAGGGGAGGTAAAAGGCCGGAATAGAGCCGAGGCCAAAGTTATTTAGAATTAGCAGCTAATGGATTGGATTTCTATAGCTATTTTTAATACCTGTACGGTATGATGAAAATGAACCACAAGAGACTCTCATTTTTGTTTTTCATTAATATTCACTTTGTTAACATGAACAGATGATTTCTGGGAGCTCCCATTGCCCTTTTTAATTTGTCTCTCTGTAAAATGGAATAGGTATTTCCCATTATTAATCTAATTAGTAAATTCTATTTATCCCCCTTGTAGTCTCCTTCATTATTAGAGATGCATGACAGTCTGCTGGACTTTTATGAACAAGGCTGAAAAAAGGAAAACAATTTATAAGAGCCCAAATAACTGCTAAATCACAGACCTGTTATAAAATTATATGCTTTAATCTCTAAACTTCTAGGGACAATATCAAGGTGGCCATTTGGTGCAAGTTGGTAGTGGTATCCAGGCACTGAAGAGTTCTCTCCAGCGATAAGTGGAGATGCTAAAATTATCTTTCCCTTGAAGGGCCAATTCCCACCACGGAAACTGGAGCTGAAGATGTTCAGCCCCAGAATGACCTTTGCTGAGCTGAAGGCTCTTTACCCTCAGGCACCAGTTAGTGCTAATGAGGGGGTGAAGTATTTGGGAGCCCAATGGCAGGATCTTATTTTCAACAGGGGCCCTCACTATAGGCAGCAGCCTTTCTCCAGGAAGAGAATATTTTGCCAGATCTCTTAGAAGACACACAAAGGCAAAAGTCCCAACACTATTGGCCACTTTGGAAGCCTCTTTTCCAGGCCTCAGAACCAGAATTTGAGAAGGGACCCTGGCAGCCCCAAACATAAGGTAAAGGCAGACCACTGAGAAATTGGAGGGATGCAGGAGTGGAAGACCAATGGAGTCTTATTTGAGCATTTAAAAAATGGTGAGGAAAATAAGAATCATTGCTGTTATTTAACTCATTTCTGCAGCTTGGCATTGAATTCAATGGGTTTTCCATGGCCACAGAATTATGGCAGTAGAAGTTCTGACAACAGGGGAAAAAAGAGATGAAGTTTATAGTTAAGTACTCAGAGTCCAAAGATAGCATGAAATGGCTAAGGTTTCTTATCATTGCTTTTCTGTTCTCTCAGGGTCTTTTGCCTTCTTGTGAGAATATATTCATGTCCTGCTGATCTCAGCAGCACACCAAACACCTTTTTAAGATCTCTATATTCAGAGTAGTCTTCAGTCCTACCTGGGCTTAACAGAAATAGGGTAAGGCAAAACCCCCTCTGAGTGCAATGGGTTTTGGAGGAAGTATGTTGTGGAGTTGTCTGTATCAATCATGGTTTACTAATTTTAACACGTTCAACTACTGCCTTGGTTCAGGAGTGAGCTGACCCTAGTATGGTCACAGAAATGAAATGCTCCCTGATGCATCAAATGGTAACATAGAAATGGTCAGAGCTATAAAGCCATTATCCATTAGCACTTGCACTTGGGGAAATTTGCACAAGTTTTGCATTTCCATCTGTTGGAAAACAGAGTCAGACAATGGAAAGTGTACAGTATCTTATTTCATTTTTAATTTCTGTTGTCTCTTCTGTCTGAATTTCATTTGCTGAATCTGAAGGGAGAAGTTGATTTTTATATTTTTTTTAGTAAAGGTATATGAGTAGTTATTAGTAACTCAATTTTGTGCAGTAGTGTTTGTCAGACCATAAAAGATTAACATACACTTATTAAAAAAAAATTCCAATTTGTCCCAAATTGATGTTTCTTTTACAATTTTTTTTGTTGATTTGACTAGCGAGTTCATTATTGACCCCCCACTTTTTTTTTTAAGCCAAAAGCAAAGTATGTAAGGCAGCTTCTGATGTTTGTCTTCTCATTTGTAACTGGATATTTGGGACATTTATACTGCAAGAGCAAAAAGGAATAAGACTGACAAGAACATCTGATGACCTCCTCCTTCAAGCCAAAACCAAGACCTAGTTACACCCCTTGGAAAGTGATAGCTTTTTAAGGTGAGACGGGACCATTACACAGGAGATCAGATCACTAGATGATGTATCACAGGCCACGTAATTTCACCCATTAAACCCAATGACTTGTGTTTGAAGCCCATGCATTGGACTAGCCCTGTTTTGATGGTCTGACATCAGAGATAAAATGGAATTTTTGGGCTTCCAGATAATCCTGAAGAACAGTAATGTCACATCTTTGTACCAGTTCATTGAAATATAGCCACCATATTTTAACTACCACTATTGTGCACTGGTCCCAGGTACCATCTTCCCTTGCATTCAAACTAATGCTTCAGGTTTTGTTATGGTCAGGTTATTCCATCATTGTCCACTACAGAGTTTCTTGTTAATGGCCACGGATAGATACAGAATGCTAGTATAGATGGAGCACTGGTCTGATCCAGTATGGCAACTCCTATGAACCTAGGTCACCATAGGTTTACAGGTTTCAGAGTGGTTGCTGTGTTAGTCTGTATCAACAAAAACAACGAGGAGTCCTCGTGGCACCTTAGGGACTAACACATTTATATGGGCATAAGTTTTTGTGGGCTAGAAACCACTTCATCAGATGCATGGAGTGGAAAATACAGTAGCAGGTATATATACATAGTACATGAAAAGATACATAAATTTGTTAGTCTCTAAGGTGTCACAAGGACTCCTCATAGGTTTACAGATAACCTGCGATCGATGAAAGAACAGAGAAGAAGGCTAACACACTAGTGCTGGAGAATGCAATCTGTATCCAAGTGTGACAAATTAGGTATTCTTAATATTCTTAACCCAGCACTATGGTGGAGGCTAACATATTAATGATCAGAAATGGCAACAAATCCAACTAGGAGAATAGTGCCTAAATTACTCCCCTACTCTGCTACATATAAAAGATTATGGATATTTGCAAATCATGTTATTTAATGTTAGCCATCTTTGCAGAAGAGAATGGCACCACCATGGAAGTCCAGCATAGGTATATTTCCTGAGACTAGGAACAACCCTTAGGAGCTTTTTAGCAAGATTAATTCTGAACCATGAAGCTTATGATTCAGCTCTTAGTCACTCTATCATTTATACAATAGTTTTGAGATGTATCTAACTACTTTACAACATTTTAATCATTGGAAATTGTGTAAAATTATTATACCTGCATTCAGGTTCCAAGATCTGTGTGAAATACTTGGCTGCCTGTAGGGTTCAGCGGTGGGGTTCCTCCCCCGCTGGGTCTGTAGGAGGCCAGTCCACCTTACTACCTCTCTGAGAGTCACCTGTCATGGGGAATTAGTGGTGTGACAAGAGTCTATAGCTCAGGCCTGTGGTCAGGGATCAAGCAACAAACACAGTTAAGCAGTCAGGTAGCCTAGGCCCTCAGGCAGGGTGGGGAAACAAAGGTCTATGGCTCGGGTCTGCTTCAGGGTCAAGCAGCAAACACAGTTAGATGGCCCGGGCCCTCAGGGAGGGTGGGACAGTGAGTCTATAGCTCGGGCCTGTGGTCAGAGCTGAACAACAAACCCAATTAAGTATCCCAGGCCCTCAGTCAGGGCGGGGCAATAGTAGTCTAGTCCACTGGGTCAGCAGGGATTCTGAGCGCAACACGCTGACCTATGCTCAGGCGGTGCCGCAGCCAGACTAAGGTCAGCTGCCCCAGCCCACTTCCTAACTCCCCCTCGGGTTGTACTTGATCCTTTAGAGGCTTGTCCAGGTAGAAGGTCTGTGGTGGTGCTGGCAGCTCCTCCGCGGTTGGGTCAGCATATGGCTCCAGTGGCTCTGGCCAGTCCTCAGCTCCCCAGGGGCCAGCAGCAGTCTCCTAGCTTAGGAGCAAGTAGGAGGCATCTGGCTCCTCCAGCGGCTGCAGCCCAACTGAGCTTCCAGCCCCGCTTTTTATACTTCCTGTCCCACCTACTGACTTCCGGCAGGAGGGGCGAGCATGGCCTGGCTCCACCAGGGCTCAGTGAGGGGTTCCTCGCCCTCCTGGGTCCATGGGAGGCCATTCCGCCTTACTACACAGCCCAAAGTATTTGGAGGAAATGCTTCAATTATGCATTTTCCTCCCATTTTTGTCTGTTAACCACCACCGTGTTTTTACTATGAATGGTCATTATTACAGACAGAAATAGGAACATAAATTTACCGATAATGAAAATGTCAGGTGGAGGTGCAGTCTATCACACGGTGCGCTGATATGGTCAGACCGTTTTTAGCTGTCTCGCATCTTTGCCTTGTTTCTGAAAGGCTAGCATACAAGAGGAAAGAATCCTTTATTTATAGATACCAGTGAAATGTCCTTTTAAATGAAAAAGGAAGGATTTTCAGTATTGCAGAAATTTTTTTGGACTGATTTTCAAATTGTTCTCCTTACTTATCAGACACTGCAGTGTCTTTGCCAAAAGAACCTCCCTGGTGGTCTCATTCCTTGGATTGCCTTTTTTAAGTTCTACTTCTAAAGCAAATTTCTTGGTCCTTCTAAGCTTTGCTTGGCAGCTTTATGATGCAAGAGCTTTTAGCTGATATGCTCCCAATCTCTGAACGCTCTTCCACCCATGCGCAGCATCTCTGGAACTCTAGTCCTCCTCAATATGTACAGCTCAATCTGTCACAATTTTTAAATCTAGGTTGAAAATTATCTTTTTGATTTAACTTTTACCACTTGATGAATTTAGTGTTTGGGTTATAAGATCCAATGGTGCTTCATCTGTTGATTAATTTTATTAGCTAAAGCACCTTGTGATGCATGGCATGAAAGGTCCTATTAAAATTGAGCCACCATACCATAGGCTTCTATAGTGAAATCTCACATAGCTTTAATATTTATTAAATCATTATGTAATAAAATTAGATAGGACGAGATATAGTCGTGAATAATCCCTTTTGGGGGAAAATTCTTCATTTTACAATTGTTGCTCATTTATCGCTTTTTTTAGTAAAATAATCAAACCTATCAAATGCAAGTGTTTGATGTTCTCTTTCAAGAGAAGGCAAACTGCACTCTGCACACAGAGAACTAAGGAAAAACATGCAATGCTGTGAGAATATAGCCAAAGGTAATCTTTTGCTATTCCGCTGAATGAGGGTGCAATTAAAATATAGTTTTCAACCTTTGCTTGACTATGGGCAAATATAGTGTCTTTTCCTACCCCTATTTGATTTATGTGCAGCTGCACACTCGCCTACGTCTAAAAGGAATACCTGTATGCATCAATGTAGAACAAATTGCCAGTTTTTCTTCTTAATCAGGCATACAATACACATCTCAACTCATGTTTAAAAGATTAGCAGTAAAACTGTATTGCTGCATACATATCTATTTTTTTCCTGAATTAGCCAGAACCTTTATTCTTCTTACCCAGGGTTTTTTCTTGATACTACTTGTAGCAGATAGGAATATCTCCCTGAACTAAGTCAAAGTGGTCAGTGTGATGTGGCAGACATGTGCTGATTTTTTTAAAAGCACATTTGAGAGGATCACTTCAAAATACAGTGTTTGCTTTTATGAAAATGTGGACATTCTACTATTGTTTAGTCAGAAAAAAGTAAAATATATGAAAGATAATGCAGGGGTTGGGGTGGGAACTATAGTCGTTTGTTATGTGTTTTCAAGATTGTCTTTGGAGAGTTTATTTTTGTGCGGCCATATTGAGTACAGATGTAAAGTTCATGGTGGAATCATTTTCAGAAAATTTGTCTTAATTTTTCTTAAAGACTGTAGTGAGATTTTCAGAACTTTTCCCAGAGGCTTGGCATACGATATGATGAAAATGTAACAAGTCTGGTTTTCATTTATCCTTTTTAAAGTTTGTGTGTGTGTAATCTGTGTTCATAAAAATACCAGATTAGTCACCAACGCAATCAAAGTACTCCGAACAAATTTAATATGCAGACAGTGCCTTTTCCTTACTCTGTCTCAACACTCTACCTCAACACCAGCCTGGAAGGCCATCTAGAGAGACTGAATTATATTCTCACTCCTAGTGTGTATTCAGCCCTTGGCCCTCAGATTGACAAATGTACCATTATCTCAATTTGAGAGCTGGTGGTTTTTGAGATGCAAACCATCTGCCCACTGGATACTGGTCTGTTTACAGTTATGCCACAATAGTCAAGAACTAACAAATTTCAGTCACTACCAACCTAATCTACGTTTGACTACCACCTAGAAATGGCTCATATCCTATCACCTGAGACAGGGAGGGAAGGATAGCAGTTTGAGCATTGGCCTGCTAAACTCAGGGTTGTGAGTTCAATCCTTGAGGGGGCCATTTGGGGATTTAGTTGGGGATTGGCCCTGCTTTGAGCAGGGGGTTGGACTAGATGATCTCCTGAGGTACCTTCCAACCCAAATAATCTAATCTATCCCCAAAACTCTCATGTTCAGATATAGCCAGAGGTCAGCCAGACACCACCATGTCAATACTACTTTCTTTAGTGACCAGTTTGCCTACAGTTAAACTAATGCATCAACTGTCTTAGGTCAGTAGAGCAGTTGTGTGCTATTCCTAGAGACAGATACATCCAATACTGACTGGTTGAATGCAGCTCCATCCCCAAATCAAGAAATGCAAACAATACTATGAGACTTCTACGAGCAATCATAAGTAGCCAGTGTAACTCAAATTTAAAGTACTGAATACTCAGGGAACTATTCACAATCAGAATTATTTTTTTAAAGAAAATTTGAATATATTTGAGGAAATTGAAATCTACTTGTGGAAATTAAGTACATTATATGCTGCTAATTATTCAGTGAGCTCAAATTTAATGGAATGACATCATTCAATACCATTTTTAGCCAAAATCTGTATGCTTCTGTTTTGCTGTTTAAAAGTTCCAGTCAGAATTTATTCTGATATCACCTACCCACCTTATTTACATCCACTCTGATAACGATCATACAATTTAGTGGTAGGGAGAAATTTCTGGTTCAGTATAAAACTATTTAGAAATATAACAGCGAAACTGAAAGATGTAGTAAAATATACTAATACGGGGGGTTAAGTTAATTCACTCCCTTATCTTCTTGTTACATATTGACTTATTTCAGGAAATGCAAAAAATCTAAGTTGTCTTCCATGTGTGCATATCAGATTATAGACAATGAAAGCAATTTAACAGGTTATTTAAATACTACAATGTAGTAAAATTTGAGGATCTGTTTCTTTACTTGCTTTAGCTGCAGAATATTCTACTTTTGTTTGCAAGTGAACACAGATGTTTTCTATTTATTTTGAAAGATTAAAAATTGATGCATATATCTAGACATGAGTGTCGTCACTGGCATATGATGCTTTCCTCTGATTTTGAGGCACTTTCCCAATCCTTCCCTTCTAGATCATAATCCCAGACACCACATCTGTGACACCGAGCTTTATGAATAGCAGGGAACAAGTCAGTGGTTTGCTTGTACAAGGGCCCATATAGAGAGCCTTCTCTTTTTGTATGGATTCTATGGACATTTTGGTTATTTTTATGAGTGAGAAATAAAGCTATTTTTAAAACGAGTTCTCTGAGAATGCCTACAGTACTCACTGTTTGTCTTGTCTTTACATATTTCCTTTGAAAGCATTTTTACTTGTGCTTTTTGTAGTTTAGATGCTGCATTGATAAGGCAGTTGACATGTTTCACTAACATACTCTAGGTTCCTATTTTGTGGCCAGTACTAAGGAATTAAGGGGTGATTGTTGTAAATAAAATTGTGATCTCATTACAGAGAGCATGAACACATCTTAATTCCCACACCAGGACTTGAACTCACAGGACCAAACATTCAAGTGATGTCCTACATAGCTTCAACATGTGTAGCCTAGTCAAGTAATTGACTATCTAAACAACCAATGCCAGAGAAATTTTTGGAGACGGACTCCTGAACTTTGCACTCAAAGGAGGATGTGTCAGGGACAAGTTGATGAGCAACAGAGTCATGGACCTTTTACTCCAAAGTATGGTTGATAAGGCAACAGTGTTGATGGAATATACTTCTGTAGAATTCGGTCAGGCATTTAAGTTGGTACCACATGGCATTTTGATTAATAAACTAGAACACAAAATTAATATAGAACATATTAAATGTATTAAGAACAGTAACTGAGAGGCTTCAAAATGAAATTGCAAAAGGGAGTCATCTTCAAGTAGGTGTGTTTCTAGTGGGGTCCTGCAGTGATTGGTTTGTTGCCTTACGCTATTTAACGTGTTTTTCAATGATCTGGAAGAAAACATGAAATTCCTGATAAAGTTTGCAGAAGACAAAGATTTTTGGGGAGGAGGTAAATAATGAAGAGGAGAGGTCACTGAAACAGAGCAATCTGGATCGCTTGATAAACGGACAAAATGCATATAAATGTGGCCAGAGTAATACATCTAGGAACAAAGAATGTAGGACATACTTGCAGGATGGAGGTCTCTATCCTAGAAAGCAGCAACTCTAAAGAGACTTGAGGTCATGGTTGATAATCAGCTGAACATGAGCTCCCAGTGCCACACTATGACCAAAGGGTTAATGCAGTCCATAGATATGTAAACAAGGCAATCTCAAGTAGGAAGGTTATATTATCTTTGTATTTGGCATTGATGCAACTGCTGCTGGAATAGTGTATCCAGTTCTGGTGTCCATAATTCAAGAAGGATGTTGATAAATTGGAGAGAGTGCAGAGAAGAGCCACGAGAGCAATTAGAGGTCATCCTAAGAAAATTGTGCGGGGAAGAATAGCTCAGTGGTTTGCGCATTGGCCTGCTAAACCCAGGGTTGTGAGTTCAATCCTTGAGGGGGCCACTCAAGGATCTGGGGCAAAATCAGTACTTGGTCCTGCTAGTGAAGGCAGGGGGCTGGACTCGATGACCTTTCAAGGTCCCTTCTAGTTCTAGGAGATAGGATATCTCCATTAATTTATTTAATTTTATAATTTATAGAGGATTTGGAAAAAAAGAAAGCCTTATTGTAATAGATTCAAGGAACGCAATTTGTTTTGCTTAAAGAGAAGGTTAAGGGGTGATTTGATCACAGTGCATAAGTACCTACATGGAAAACAGAAATTTGATAATAGAGAGCTCTTCAGTCTAACAGATAAAGGTATAACAAGATCCAATGGCTGGAGGCTGAAGTTAGACAACTTCCATCTTTTAAGAGGTTATTCCTTGGCCTGAAAGGGTAAACACACATCTTCTGTGGCAGCGGGATGCTAAAGTAGAGAGTCTTCTTAGCTGCTTTCCCCACTACCAATCCCTGACTACTAAGAATTGAGCAAAATGTATATTGCATGGGAAATTTTGCTTGACTAAGGAATGCAGATTGTGCCCCACTTAACTGCATTCAGTGCTCTAGTCTGTCACCGAGAACTAGCTCTATTGTACTTTAAGTACTGCTGTGCCTTTGCCTGCTGACCACTTCAGCACTGCCCCAGGCAGGCACAATGCCTCACACAGCTCCCAGTGCACGCAGCTACAGTGCCCCCCAAGCAATGGCTGCAGAGACTACTCATGAGACAATCTGCCCTCTGAGGGGAGGGGAGTTCTGGTTGCAGCAGCTGCCTCCAGCAGTCCTTGTACTCAGGAGAATGCAGCTGTGCATGGCTGTGAGGGAGTGGCTCCTTGTTCCCCTTTGTGCATCCATTTAGAAGTTGAGCACAATCTGACTAGGGTGACCAGACAGCAAATGTGAAAAATTCGGACAGGGCGGGGTGGGTAATAGGAACCTATATAAGAAAAAGACCCCAAAATCAGGACTGTCCCTATAAAATCAGGACATCTGGTTACCCTAAATCTGTCACATGCTGTTGGTTGCCACAGGATGTTGAAATATTAATTCATATTTGCACCAATGAAATGTATTATACATATACAGTTACTCATATGTTATATATTACTCACATGTCTCATTTACTTTTGCATGATCCAGAGGGAATGGCATAATGGTCTAAACACCCGGCTTGCAATACTTTAGGTCCCTCCAGTCTACATTTCACCAGAATCAGTTTGAACCCTTCATTTTCTGAGGTTCTACAAATGGGTCTTTCGGAGGAGACCTTAAAGGCTGTAACCAGCTTGCTCTCAATGGAAAATAAGGATTTTGCCTTGGTGTCTTTGGCCAGAATTGCCCATCTCCCCTGTGTTGTCTCTCTGGCTGCGGCCCTTTTAATGCAGAAGGGATTGAAAGCTTCCCCTCTGTAAATACACTGTTCGGAAAACACTTTCAAGCTATATTTGGTGCAATATTATAATCAAAGATGGTAACACTGCACATAGCTAAGGTTGTTCAAGCCTTCTTATTGTAATCCCCTATTTTCAGTTGTTTCTAACTTTGCCAGACTTGAACCATGTGGGCTGAAGTTGCCCGTGCTGGGTATTTGCCAAAATCTGATTTTTTTTTTATTTTTTTTATAAAAGAGACCGTTTCTGCTAAAGCCATTCAGTCGTATCCAAGAATGACATTAAGAAAAATACTTTACCCAGGGTTGGTAAAAAAAAATTAAATGTTTTGTTGAGCAGCTCTAGCACCTCCAGACCTCCATGCTTCGGAGCAGGGATTTGACATTTGGTGGGTGGGGCAGAAGTTGCCCTGCATGTCAGGTATGTGGCTTTTTCTGTCCCCATAAAAAGCCATCAAAATTCGGCAAAGTTATAAGCCTCTATGAGAGTCTCAGTTAGTTTGTGCTCAGAGGTTTACTAGAGTTTGGCAACTAAAGTTTCCAAAGATTCCATCTATACTCAGCATTCTCCAGCCTGTAGTTGCAGGGCTGAACAGAACTTCCCCAGCAATTACTTCTTCTGGAAACCAGTAGTTGCTGTGGTGTCAGTTCCTGTGCTTGACAACTGACACCACAATTCTCTCCCTGCTGGTGCCCAGAAAGAAGTACCCAAACTGAAATGCAGAGGGGTGAGAAAAGTCGGGGGAGATGAGAGGTGGTTTCAGGAGCCACTCTGGGGAGGCACAGAGAGGGAAGGGGAGGTAGGAGAGTCAGGAGCCTGGGTCAGATCCAGGCAAAGTGATTGTCTCACATCTCTAAATCTCTTGATCCAGGGCTGGCAGGGGGCTGAACCAGTGCAATTTAGAGCAGCTCGAGGGTTGCTCAGAGTTACAATCAGCAGCAAAGACACCAAGAGGTCCCTTTCAGAGGTTGGGAATTGCTGGAGACCCCCAATGTTCCAACCGTGTCCCATAGATGCATGTCTTTTAAACAGGGGGCAAAGAAAAGGGTTACAGATCTGTGGCACAGGGCAAGCTACATTTTGAGGATTCCACTATGCCAGGGAGTCCTCCCCTGGCCACTCAAGCTAGTTTTAAGTCTACTTTTGGGGGCTGGAGCAAGGCAGAGGCAATTTAGTGGAGCCCAGGATGGTTCATACAACTGTATAGCTTTATTCCAGTTAAACTGAATAAATAAGGTTAATAAAGTACAGATTTATTTATAGTTCTCTCCAGTGAGGAGGGAAGCTGTTAGAAAGGTATGTGGTTAAAGCAGTACTGTATACATTTTTCCCCTATCAATTTACATTATGCAAACATCTCATGCATATAAAAAGTGGGGTTTTGTATCAGTGGAATTATATACAGTATTTTGTGGTTCTATGCACTCAGGTTAGTACATATTTACATGTAGAATGCACACAAGATTATGCTCGGGCCAAACCCTAAAAGAAAACATGCGGTAAATGGTTGCTTTAATAAGTCCTGTTCCATTGAAAGGAAATAAAACCTGAGTATTAATGAGATATAATTATATATTTAAAATCTTTTCCCTTGTGCAGTATACAGAATTAATGCCAGTAAACTCACAAACTGCAACATTCTACTCCATTACATCTGCAATGATTAGAGATAGTTTGAACATCTGGCATATAATCTGTGATAGAAAACAGCATTCTGCACTTTAATGGACGTCTGGAGGCTACACATATCTGATTTTATTTCTTTGCATTAACTCTTTACTAGGAGGAGAAGATTTGGTGCCAGAGCACCTTCTGTCTTTTGCTGAAGTTCCACTTACCTCTGCTATTTAGCTCTCGTCATACATGTTTACTTTTCTTTTAACATCGAAGCTAAAATGGAATCCATCAGATTTATAAGGTGTTATTTGTAAACTAGACAATTGAACCACATTAATATTTATATGTTAAAAATCTAAAACTCATCCAGTGAAAATGAAGACAATTTCCTAATTTTCAATTAATCAAGAACATTAAAATGAAGAAACAATCACAGTTCCTTTGTTATTTCAAAGACATTCTGAATAGTCTTTCTTAATTTGGTTTCCTTTCATAATCTTGTACTGTCTATGCTAAGGTTTTCAATATTTGTACATTTTGATGTATCCTAAGTGCAAATATCCAAGAATGTCTTTGACTGGCACTGACTTTCATTGAGAAAATTAGATTTCTCTGCTCATGTAGGGTGTGTTTTGCCCCAAGCTAAACAAGCTAGGTTTTAGCCCTACTGTGTTTTATATAGAAAAGAAAGACACTTGGCTGAAAAGAGAATGAGACTGACAGTATTATCTTTTGCCTTATTTATTGAAATATTAGCTAATACTAACTCCTAAGGAAGCCTTGAAATTGGACTCTGAGTAGTAAATGAGACTGATTGAAGTATCGTATCAATAGATATCTGTGTCACTGTTGAAAGGGTTTAGCATTTAAGATTACCTGAAATAGGAATATTCTTGATGATCATATTTTGGAAAGACAGAGAATACGTGCTTGTATGAAAAATGCTAGTGTTATGTGGAGTTTTGTAATATACTAACTTGTATGCCAGGGACTTACTCAGCTACTATGGTGTAATGAAAGCTGTGGTTATGAGCAGCTTCTGTTGAGGAGTTTAATAATTAGCCAAAATACAGGTGCAATAAGCAATCTTTAGGACCTGGGACCTTACTGCAATGGTTCACAGGGGGGATTCAAAAGGTTTAATGGGTACATTACTGTACAGAAACACTTAAGCCACACACTGTACATAGAGAAATGTTACAAGAAAGAACTGGGGATAATCGTTTAGCATTAAGACTACCTAAGCAGAGATCACGTGCAATACATTAACCTGCTACTGAATTGATTCCTGTGTTGGTAAAAAAACAGAAGACTTCCAGTTGTAAAGTGAACAATGTTCTTATTTTCATACAAGCCAGGCTGAACCCTGTTCAGCAAAGATTAGGAAAAATTGGCTTAATTATAGTCTAATGATGGTCTAATACAACGTGGGCCATATTTAATGGGAGTCCCACACAATGCATCTGAAGCCAAAAAGTTGTGGGTGACTTCTAATTCTAGTTGTCTTTGACATAGTGAGTCCTTTTATGCACAGGATGGAAATAAAATTATTAGCAATATATTTGGCAATTTAGAAAGAAAGCTTTGGATTTAACGTGCTAAAGGACACAGATAAGCTGATGCTTATTTGGGAAGCTGCTTACCTGGATCTATTAACAGGGAGGCTGGGTTGTCTCATCTCCCCACATTGGGATAACATTGATTTGTCATTAAGTTATTCGCTGTCATTTACACAGGAAGATGAGCTAGCAAGTGTGCATTCTTAGGGCTCAATCCTGCCCCCACTGAAGTCAATGAAAGTTCCCATTAAAAGGGAGACTGGGCCAAACTGAGACTTGGTGTAAGCAATTCCACTAAAGTCATTGCAGAAAATAAAGATTCAAACTAAAGAATTTAGAAAATCCCATTGGTAGCCTGAGAGCAGAATTTGGGTACAAATCAAATCTTTCTTTGCCAATGAATTGTACCCCTTAGTTAGAGGCCTGGTTTGGAGGTAGCAT
This sequence comes from Malaclemys terrapin pileata, assembly GCF_027887155.1. Lineage (NCBI taxonomy): Eukaryota > Metazoa > Chordata > Testudines > Emydidae > Malaclemys > Malaclemys terrapin. The sequence continues at coordinate 22,189,105 of NC_071518.1, forward strand.
GAGACTCTCCACCCCAGAGAGACCTTGAAGAGCAATTGTATCTTCCCTACCTGAGCTCCCCAGAGTGTGTCTGTGGAAGAGAAGAGAGGACAGGAGATTTGCACAGGCAGCACCATACTTTAATAGTGCAGCAGACACTTCCTCCTGGTGAGTTCAGTCCGATTTGGAGGCTGGTGCAGAAGGAGGCTGGTGCCTTGTTAACTCCCTGCTCTCTTTAGGGCACTGTGTGACCCTAGGGAGGCACAGAGGAGGCAGTCCATGAGCTCCAAGAACAGGGACTGCTATTGGCCTTAGCCCTTTAGTGGACTGGGGGAAAAGCAATGCTCCAGAGAGAGGAGACAGGCATGGACAGTGAGAGCAAGACAATGACCAAAGTTATTAGGCCACAGGTTATTCTGAATGTACTTACAGAATCCTGCCCTGCGGTGATGCAGAAATTGGGGTAGAGGGCATAAGAAGACTCTTCTGCCATGCAAGCAGGAGAGCAGAATCCTTCAGTAATGCACAGAAGAATGAAAGGTGATATATTTGGTAAATATGCTGGCCCGTGCACCACATTTGTGTTCACTGTTCAGGTGGTTAGCACCTATTTTGCAGCCAGCTTCAAGTACTGCTCGAAACTGCTCACAGAGAATTAGCAAGAAGAACACACTGGTGGCTTTCAGACTGTCTGCCTACAAATGCTACTCCACTGGACGCCAACTACACTACCTGGGACCATGGCGTTACCCTATATTTGAATTCTGCATATGGCCTTTTGTAAATAAGATGTAGATCCAGTGGTTTCAAGTTTCAAAGGGAGGAGGGTGGACTGGGCTAGAACCCCTCCGTTCTGCTAAGAAACACATTCTAGAAAAAGAAGGAGTAGTGCATTTTTTCCTCGCTTCATGAAACCATCTGTATTAAGAGATTAGTGCCTCTTTACTGGAGACATAGGCCAAAAGATCAATTAAAGAAAGAAAAACATTAATTTGGCCCCAGAGCTCTTAGTTTAAAATCAATCAATCCCAAAACTACTGTGATGGCCCCAAAATGAAAGAAGAGAAGGAAATGGTTGGAAGCATGGAAGTGAGGCAGGATGGGTGTGTGTGAGTGGGACAGACAAGCAAAGCATTGGGGCATGTTTATGAGAAATTGTTGTCAACTTTCCTCCCTAACAAAAGGGACGCTATTTTGTTGGTGTGCTTAATAGCAGGAGGAAACTAAAGGTGTAAGAGGTGAGCTGGAGGAGTGGCCCCAAAATAAAGGAATGAAGAAGAGCCCAAATATGAAATAATCAGGCTTTTATAGTTTGACAGAAGACAAAATATGCAATTCCCACAGAGTGTGTGAAAATTAAAAATAAGAGCATGAGACTTTATTTGGATGGTGTCTCCCTCTGTATTTGGAAAGCGCCAAGCACATTGTGTGCTGTCACAGTAAAACTAAGTAATCATAGTCTACATTGCATCATTTACATTAACCTAGAATTATAAAGTTAGAGCTAATTATCTTAGTAGTAAGAATTGAGAAAAACAGACCAGCCCCTTTAAGCCTAATTTGCCACGATCATGCATAACATCCCTTTCAGAACTAGGGAATCACTGGTCAAGGGTCCAGTTAAAGATGCTACCGAAAAAAAGATTTATTGGGGTAGTACATCATTCTATGTGTCTGGGGGAGGGGGTGAATGCATGGCAGGTGGTGAGCTCATCGTGAAGTCTCCAAATATAGCCAGAAGAAAAACCAGAAGGTTCATTTGAAAAGATTCCTCACACACACACACACACACAATTCCACCCAGAGATTTGGAACAGCCAATTACTTTCCCTCAAATTCTGTAGGCCTTTAAAGATGGAATAACACCCAGTACTTTGACTCCGAAGGGAATAACTCAACACACGAAGTGTGATGCTACAGGGCAATGCCAACACCAAAGAGTATTTCAAGTATTTTAGCTAAAATGTGCCCCAGGTTAAGAGGCCCTCTGGAACGCCAGTGATCCTCCATGAAATACTTGCTTCCCCTGGAACAGGGGTTAGCGATCATTTCATACTGGGAAAGCACATAAAAGATGTAGCAAAAAAACCTCCTTGCACCTCTCCACTTCCTGGCACCTTATGTAGCTGTTTACACCTGTGCAAAGTGAGTGGGTGTAAAATATTACCAAATCAGAGTACGCCACTTATTCACACCAGTCAGAATGTTTTATACAACAGGAAGTGTTGCCAGTTCTCATGATAAAATCAAGAGCCTTGTGATATTTAATGTTTTATGTAAAATCCCAATCCTGTGGAGTCACGACACCAAAAAAATCTCAGTTTTGATTTTAAAAGATGAAGTTTCTAGTCCTTATTATTGCAAAGAAAAGCTTGCAGATATGACCCAAGTGCACCCTAAAGGATCAAAAACCAGAAAGTAAATAAAAAAAGAAGCCTGTATTTATTATTTTAAAATAAACTTGATTTTTAAGCCACTATTATGATTTTGGGGGCCTGGTTCATGATTTTTGGATTGGCAATACTGTATAACTCACTACACAAGCTGCAGTCCAGGGGAGAATCAGGCTCTTGGATTTTAAGGTATGACCCCTTGTGTTGTATGAGTGTTAAGAGGGCCAAGTGTTGTTAAGAAATCCCAACTCACAAGACTTGTGTTGTGCACAACCAGTTTATCATAGAATACGAGGGTTGGAAGGGACCTCAGGGAGGTCATCTAGTCCAACCCACTGCTCAAAGCAGGACTAATCCCCAGACAGATTTTTGCCCCAGATCCCTAAATGGTCCCCTCAAAGATTGAACTCACAACCCTGGGTTTAACAGGCCAATTCTTAAACCACTAAGCTATGCCTCTCCCCCAGGTTTAAGCAGGGACCAACACACAAAAATGATGTCATCATCACACTTTCTGCAGTCCTCACATTGGACAGTCTCTCTCCCTGGTGCTGATGGGCTGTTTGCTCCAATATCCTCCCATCCTCTCCCTCAGTTTCCAAACTGATCCAACTCTCCCCCGTTTCTTCTAATAAACCCACTAAAGGATTTAAACTACAATGACTCATGGCACTAACATGCCATTTGCAGCCATCATGTTGTTCAGTCTGCTTGTATGTTATATACCTTCTCCCTATTCTGTGTTTTGTGGCTATTTAGATTGTAATATTTGGGGCAATGACAAAGCTCTTACTGTATGTCTATAAATTACCTAGCACAATGGCCCCCATTCTCAACTAGCCCTAGGCACTACCATAATACCCAAATCCTCAGCTGAGGCTGAGTGCATGGTGCAAGTCAGGAAGTGGGGGTTGAAAAGGTGGGCGTAAGCCAACTTTGGGCTCCCCTGATACTGGGCCAGAAGTGTGCTGGTCTGCTTCTCTGGCATAAGTTAGAGTGTTTACCCTAGGAGGCATTTGCATGCATAGTTACATCTCTTTGCTTTGGGCATGTGAAAAACCACTGAGCTGATTGGTGGGAAACTTGTTCCTTTATGCACATTAATAAAAGTGTTAGGGGTATAGTGAGGGAAATACCTGAAACCAGGTTGGAAGAGATAAGTACACTTCCAACTCAGAAAAGAATCTTGGTTTTCATTAATACATCAGTAGAAACCAATGGAGAAACAAATCTTGTTATCTGGCTTCTCAGATAGTAGACACTGGTTCATTAGCTTTAAAGCATATCAACTGGATAACACTATTTATTCCATATAGAATAATGATCTACTTTCAGGGAATACAATATTGCACACGCAGGAATGAATTCATCCATTATTCACTGCTTAAAGACACACACTTACGTAAGGGAGAGAAAGAGAAAAGGATGGAGACACTAACCAGATCCTCCAAAGGAAAGGAAAGCCTAGGAACACATCCTGGAGCTATTACACAGCATACAGTACAGTAACTACTGTATACATCAGATTAGGTTATATTACATGGATTTGTCACCCTGGTTCTGTAGTCATATTTAAGAGATGGAGTAAAGATGCAGGACAAAAGTGTTCAGATCTTCTTTCTGGGTACTATCATGGGGCTTTCTGTCTAGTGGAAAAACAAACTGTTGTGCTGTTAGAAGTATATATCCATTGAGCTAGTTTAGATCTGTGCAGTAGGAGATAATTCCACAGACATGTTAACAGCCCCTTCAGAAATACTGTGATGTTAATTGTACCAGCCTGCAATAGCTCTGCAGTGTTCAAGCTATATAGTTGAGAATAAAAATATAAAAAAGATAGTTACTGCATGTTTAAAGTGTGTCTCAAAATTAAATCTCAGCCATTAATTTTTCCTCCCAAATTACTAAAAAGCAACAGTCCACACTAAAGACTAACCGCTTGTAAAATTGGATTTTTAAAGATGAAGTTTTTTTAAGCCAATGCTGGTCCAAAGAAACATTAGAACAATTCTACTACTGAAAAAAGGCAGTTTAGCTAATCCACACTATGGGGAAAAAATGGATTCTTTCGGATCATATCAATGTTTCAGACATTGTGATTTAAAACAGCTGGGATATTAAGCCTCACAAAATATAGTCTACTGGATGATTCAGGACATTGGTAATGAGATATTGATTCTTTCACCGTCAGGTCATAGGTTCAAATTAGCTTAGACTGGTAGTGAGTTTGGTTGTGCAAATTTAATCATGTTTAAAGTGAAACCCTAGTGCCAGGTACTCTGGTCTGGTTTCGTTGGGGTGGGCAAAGGTGGCTTTCGGCTTGATTTTTGCCCAGCTCAGAGCTGGGTTGGTTCCCTGGCACAATTACAGCCACCTGAAGGCTGCTCTAAACTGCACCCACTGCCATTGGCAACCGCCAGCTGTTCTGACATACAGTACACAGGAACACACTGGCCACATCCCTACATTATTGGCAGGAATAAAGTTGGGGAGGGAGGCAGGGGCTATAGGAGCCACCGAAGCTCTGTGTCAGCTAGGCATTCCCAGATACAGAAGGACTCCTCCATTGGCCTAGTGCAGATTTTCACTGGGCAACAGACACACAACTAGCCTGATGGACTGAAGAATCTGTCCCTTACATTTTCAGAAACTCATAGGGTGCGGAGTAGGAGGCAGCTTTGACTGTCTCCTTCCCTCCTCACTCAGGGGAAGAGACCCCAGTGCCTTTTAGGTCTTGTAGACCTGACATTATATGAAACAAAATTTTAAAGGGATGCCTCACATCAACCAGGACTGATATACACCAGCACTGACCATCAGCACCTGGCCAGTGGGCTGAGCAAGAAACAGTAGTGTGCAATGTAAAGCACAGTAACAAAGTGCCCCTAACATTCTCATTTTCACTATGCTGGAGCCCAGGAGGCCCAGATTTCAGATAGGTGTCTCACCAAGTACAAAGGCAGTTTGGAAAGGGAGGTATTTTGGCACTGCTGCTCTGCATTTCCTTGCAATTTCAGTGGAAACATGAATTTGCACATGTCACCAGCACTGTACATTTTTATACTGTTATATGAGAAAAATGCATGTCAGCTGCTTCGTGATCTAATGTGAACTGATTTGGTGGTTTCAGTACCACTTCCACTGCACAAGACTATATAGCAAGAGTCACCACCCTAATTGACTGGCATTGGTTTGAACCCCTATAATTTACGTGGTACCATAAAGGTGCACAATCTTCATCACAATCTCAGCTGAGAGACTAAAGAATTGATTTTGCTTCTCCACCACAACTGCTCAGATCAGAATTGACACTTTGGTGATGCAGATGCTGTACCTGTTCTAGGATATAAAAGAGAATTTCAGGACAGTAAGTCTGTCACCTTTCAGGAGTACTGAAGTTTAGAAGAGCCCATAAATCCTGACACACAATTGGAAGCCTGTGATAAAAGATAATCACAAGTGTACAGGAGAAGGAGATGTGCAGAATTAGTTACCAGTGTGCCTATGGGATATTTCTGGTCACTAAAAGGCTAGAATGACACATTACTGTGCTTCATTTCTCGCCTACCAGGCCATCCACATACAGTACAAGTGTCAGTGGTTTCCTCCTATACACTAACAGTTATAATCCCTGGGGTTCAACAGGAGAAAACAATATACCACACGGTGTATGAATTGACCTTTGTGTAATTAAGCTAATGTGAACAGTGAAAACCCACCTCAACGGCTAACATTGTTAACATAAACAACAGCTCAACTAAAACCTAGACTTCCCTAGCCTCCTGTAGGTTCACCATGCCTGTCCTGAGCTCAGCAGCCCACAGGTGCTGAAGGATTTTGCTCCTACCTCTCACTGGCAAGTACATCCATTCTTCCCCCTGGAAAGTAAGAAGAGTCTTTCTGGGCAGAGCCATTCAAACTGCCCTCCTGCTCCTTTGAAGTCTCTCCTTGAACTCAGCAGACTCACTGTACTTAGCAGGCTTGGATCTGAGTCACATGGTCCTATCATGTGACACTCCCCCCACTTATGCCTTTCACCTGAGGAGGTGGGCTAAGCCAAGTCCCTTAAAGGGCCAGCCCACTGTGTGACAGCATCCTTCATAAACTTGCAGATGCTGGGTCACCATCTCTCTCCTTTGGCTGAGTTACATACATTTGGTTGTTTTAATATTTACCCCTTAATTCGATTTGCTCTTCTCTGTTTCTTGATATCTTGCCAATAGTGAAACGCCCAGAATTGTGCACAGTATTCTAGGGAGAGTCTTACCAGTTCTATTAAAAGAAGAACTATTCCCCCCTGTATCAAAACACCATGTTTCTGCCAGCCCTAAAGAGCACTGGAGTTTATTATCTATGCTACCCGCCAGCATTTCAAGGTCATCTCCAGCTTCCTGGCCGCTAGCACACCTATATTCTTTTTTAACATAATGGTTTCTCATGTTTCTCCATTTCATTGCATATCTGCATGATGAGTAATTTTCCCCAGATGCCTTAACTTGCATTCCTCTAGGCCAGGGGTGGCCAACCTGTGGCTCCGGAGCCACATGCAACTCTTCAGAAGTTAATATATGGCTCCTTGTATAGGCACCGACTCTGGGGCTGGAGCTACAGGCGCCAACTTTCCAATGTGCTGGGGGGTATGTGCTCACTGCTCAACTCCTGGCTCTGCCCCCACTCCACCCCTTCCTGCCCCCTCCCCTGAGCCTGCAGTACCCTCGCTCCTCCCCCTCCCCCTCCGAGCCTCCTGCGTGCCACAAAACAGATAATTGGGAGGTGCGGGAAGACAGGGGGAGGTGCTGATCGGCAGGGCTGCTGGTGGGTGGGAGGCACTGGGAGCCGTGGGGGGAGCTGATGGGGTCTGCTGATGTATTCCTGTGGCTCTTTGGCAATGTACATTGGTAAATTCTGGCTCCTTCTCAGGCTCAGGGTGGCCACCCCTGCTCTAGGCTGAATTTATTTTTAATTCCTGTCCATTTTTCTAACCTCCCTAGGTTCCTTTGTATTATTTCTCTGTCCTCTGTGGTGTTTGCAACCCCTCCTAATTTACTTTCATCTGCAAATTGAATTACTGTGCTGTTTAGCTCTTTTTTCAGATCATTAATAAAAATGTTAAACAAAACTACGCCTTCATCAGATAATAATACTTATGAAGTAGCTCTGAAGAAGTGCGTCTGTGGTAATACAATAGGATGGAAGCTCATCAAAAATTATTTGCTCAGATTTTTGGCTGCACTGTTCAGCATTTCCCATTTGATATGAGCAGATGTGATGAAAACACAAAATAACTTTAGAACGTCAAACCTAAATTATATTCATCTACAACAGTGGTCATCAATAGGCAGACTGCAGGCCAAAACAAGACCACCAGGTTCTTTTGAATGGACCCCGAACTCTTTTTATTTATTTATCATTATTGTTATTTTTTATTATTATTATTACCACCTCTGGAGTCTGGACCTTGACCAAGAAATTTGCACCTTGACAAAAAATAATTGACCACCCCCGTCTACATGGTACACACACAGGGCTGGTGTCACATCACAGTGAGTGATGAGTCACACCATGGTGTCTATTCTAAATGAAAAAATGTCAAATGTAGATACATGGTAAAATAGATGCTTATCACATTAACTTCAGTGGGGGTAGGATTAGGCTCTAAATGCCAGAGACTATAATACCAGAAGGCCTGCGCCTGTTCTCATTAATGCCACTAGGATTTTAATGGTCTTGACTTCAGTGGAAGCAGAGTCTGGCTGAAAAGAATTAAAAAGCCAACAAACATTACGATTTTTAAAGTTTATTGAAAATTAACAAATAATTTAAAATGGACTCATAGACTTTAAGGCCAGAAAGGACCACCATGACCACTGAGTCTGATCTTCTGCACATCACAAGCCACAGACCCTCACCCACTTATCCCTGTAATAGACCAATAACCTCTGGCTCACTTACTGAAGTCCTCAAATCATGATTTTGTCACAACATAATAGGTAAAATTCTCCTCTTGGTTATGCCAGGGCAACCCATTGAAGTCTGAAAGGAGAAAGTGAGAGGAGAATACGGCTCATGGATGATAATACATTTCTCCACTGAGAAAATATACAGCACTTTGGGGAAAACATAATACAAATATTAAGAGTCAATGCTTCAGGAGATTGGAATATTTCTCATATAAGGCCTGCTTCCAAGTCCAGTGATGCTAGTGGAAATTGAAATTCTCCAACTGACTTCAATGGGCACTGGAAAAAGCCCCTATTGAATCCAGGTCATAATACGTTACTACAGGGTCATGGCATAAATAAGCAGCATATTAAAGACTAAAACTAGTATAATTCAGGAAATATAGTTCTTGCCTTCCCTAGTGCAGACATGATGGCCAAGACATCTTATGGGAGATTTTTAACAAAAGAGCTATTTCTTCTGTTGGCATGAATATCACAATTTTTCTTTATTAGTCCTTGTGTTTCACGCATCATAATATGAATTACTTAGAAGACTCACACAACACCTTTCCTTAATAATAAACACCAATGGTAATAATGGAAAAAAACACCAGTGGCGTAACTGTAAGAGAAGCATTATATCCCTTGTTGAAATATCTCTCAAAATGTACAGTATGCATTTTTATGTATATATCTTTTTCAAATAGAGTTTTTTTCTCTAATGTTATTAATAGTGTGCCTGATTTGCCAGGGCACTCCTTCAGTTTTCTTCTAGTCATGTGACATTTCCATTACTGGGGGTTTGCAACCATGGTAGCCCATTCTGTACCATCCTCTGCTATTCTGCAGACCAGCATCTCCTGCAGTTCTGGATGTCCGGCCTGCTCCCCTCCACAGTGCACCTTAAGGAGACAGATCAATGTTTTGGTACCACCTACTTTGGTCTGCTCCTGATTGCTTCTCCTCCCTTGCACTTCCTTCCTGTGCTCTCTTACCAGTCTCCTTGCTAATTAGCTCATTAGCTGCCCAGCTCCAGTCTGATCTGGTAATCAGGAACTCCTCTCCTTAATCAGGCCCTCCCCGCAGGCCTAACTGGTTAAACAGTGACCAGGTTTGCTGCTTCCCAGGACTCTGTCACAGGGGATCTGAACTGAGAGGCAGATTGGCTTGGCAGACACAGGAGTGCCTGAATCAGGAGGTTTTCAATCTCACCCTTCAGACATTTGGCCTGCCTTCACCTGAACTATTCATCAATAATCCGAATGCAAAGAGGCCTAAATACTTCACCAGGGCGACAAACCCCCAGATTCATGGGACAGATGCCTTATTGCACAGTTGGCTGAAAGACCTATGTGTTTCCACCCTTTCTGCTATTGGGGAATGCAATCCCGAAAATAAAATGAGAACAGGTGAGGGTAATACTGATAACCCCACATTGGGTGAGGAGATCTCGGTTTTCAGATCTAACAGAGCTGAAACTGGAGACTCTGTTCCAGATTTCCTGGAAACTGGACATTCTATCACTGTGTCCTCTTCTTCATCTGGACCTGGTTCACTAACACCTTGGTTATTGAGAGGGAAGCACTAGAAGGTCTGGGTCTATCCTTCAGACTCATTAAGACATTGCTTTAATCTAGGAGAGTATTGCTACTAAAGGTGTACACCTCTATCTAGTCCAGATGCAACCATTGGTGCCAAGAGCACAGTGCAAATCCCAGAAATCCAGGAATTTCAACCATTTTGGATTTTCTCCAAGAAGGCATAGACAGAGATCTTCAGCTCAGTACCACTGTATGTCAGGAATCCATTCTTAGTAGTGTGCTATTTGCTGGATCCTTGGGTTCCCTGGCTGATGAAACCCAGGTATCCAGATTCCTTTGAGCAGTCCAGTTTGCCAGACTGGCAGTCAGGCCACTTGTTCCAAAATGGCATGGTGTAGCACTGTCTTTCAGCCTGGTGCCTCCTGCTGACAGTGACTCCATTGCTGCGGTGGTCTCCCTTCTCGTAACTCAGCTCTCCAGCCACTCTTTCTGGGGTAACAGAAAGCCAAACATCAAACAGTCCAATGTCCTCCCCAGAGGTCCCAACTCTGGACTCATGCCACCTTGACAGTGATTGGTAGGGGAACCCGGGCCTTCCTACTACACTGAGTTCCAGGGACCCTATAGCCAGCAGCTAAGGTCTGCACAGCCCCACTTCTTCTAGCTGTTGTCCTGGCTCCTTCCTACCCAGCCTTTTTCAGGCCTTCTTCCCCACAACTTCTCTACCTTTTTCAGGGCTAGGACTCTTAGGGCTGGGCCCTCTCCTGGGCTTCCTCATCACTACCTCCTATTACCAGAGAGTGACTGCAGACTCTCTCTTTCCCTACAGTCCTTCTGCTCTCTATTTCCTGGCTTTATAATCACCATCTAGCCCCTCCTCAGCTATTCATCCCTCCCTAGTCATTAATTAAACCTAGCTTTCTCTCTTTTACAGGTATGTTAATTGGCTTCTTAGGCCCACATTAACTCATTGAAAACGGGTATATGGGGTACGCACTCCCTCATAGGGATCTGCCAGTAGTGTTCAGGATCTTAACAAGCCATCTCTCTGAGCTTTTGACATCAGTGTCAGCATTTTACTTATCCATTAAGATCTGTTTAACAGCGATCATGTCAGCCAGCTGAGTGTTAAACTGGCAGCCTAATCTATACATGAGCCTCACTGCATGTTTCACAAGGACAAGGTAGCACTCAGGACACCAGAATCCTTTCTTCCTAAGATAAATTTCTTCTTCCACACTTCTTCCAAAGAGGTTGTGCTTCCTTTGTTCTGTCCAAAAGCATCCAACTGAAAGGATGTGGCACACCTTAGAGGTCAGAAAAATCTTGAAAATTTATTTCAAGTGTACAGAATCCATGAGAAGACTGGACTCCCTATTCATGTCCCTCCATCCAAAATGCCAGGGACTCAGAGCTTCCAAGTCTTCCATTGCTAGGTGGATTAGACTAGGCATTGCGGAAACCTACAAAGCATCAGAGGTTCCTGTTCCAGAAGGGATCAAGATACACTCCACTAGATCCTTAGCAACCTCATGCAAGTGTATTCACTTTGGAAATTTGCAATGTGGCCACTTGGTCTACAGGTAACACCTTCATTAAGCACTCTAAGGTGGATTGATACAGATATTTATGAAAATTAAATTGAGAATTTACCAGTAAACTAGCCTGGATTAAATTATGCTTTATGTCAACAGGAATAAAAAGGCTCAGTTTTGGTGAATCTGTAAATACTATACTAGATAATAATGGTCTAGATAATACTTAGCTCTGCCTTGAGTGCAGGGGACTGGACTAGATAACTTCTCGAGGTCCTTCCAGTCCTACAGTTCTATGACTTTCTGTCCTCTGCAAAGATCTCCTTTGGCAGGAAAGTACTACAAACCATGGCACAGAAATAACGTAGCCCTTTGAGCGAGTCTACAAAAAGAGGAAGTATTTCCTTCTCTTTCTTCCTACCGAACTTTTTCATAAATTGCCTTATATCTGTTCACTCCTCACTGCATCCCAGGCATCCAGAACTGTGGGAGACGCTGGGGTGCAGAATGGAAAATGTCTTATTGATAATTTCCTTTCTGCTAGCAGCATCTCTCACATTTCTACCCAGCCTAGACGGCTCGTGAGCCAAAGGTCAGATGTTAAGTGAGATCATTACCATACACCCATCTTTCTTGGTCTAATGCATAGCTATTTCACTACCTCCAGAGCATTTGTTAATAATAATGTTATGCAAGTTTTACAGGTTTGGATGAATTCTTCTGGACGCAAGTGGGAGCAGAGGGGGCGTGGCCAGAGTGTGTGGTGGCAAAACATTGATCCGTTTCTGTAAGTTGCAGAGTGGAGGGGAGCAGCCGGGACATCCAGGATTCTGGGAGGTGCTGCTAAAAGAAAGGAAATTGTTGGTAAGAAATTTTCCACTCTCTTTGTGGATGAATAGTCCTTTTGATCCATCCAGGATACTACGTAATCCATCCAAGTTCTTCCGTTTTACAGATGTGTAACTATTGATTTGAATGGAATTACACTACTATAAAACTGTAATAATGCAGTGATTCATCACATTCCAGGGCTAAGATTTTCAAACATAGGAGCCTAAAGTTAGATTCCTCAGTCTATATTTAGAATCCTGAATAAATGACCTGATTTTTCAAAAGCGCTGAGCAACTATTGATTTAAATTTACTGCTCTACACTTCAGGCCACTTTTTTAGGAATTTTAATATGGATGTTGGGGCCCAAATTAGGCTATTTAAAAAAATGTTTGCCTTTAACTTTGTATTTATGAGAAATATACATATTTGCACTCCTTTAGAAAGAAATATACTTAAATTCTTTTAAATTTATTTTCAAAGCTGTCTTATTTAGCAACATTTCTAAACATTAAATTTACCTCCTACCTCACCTGTTCAAATGTACCTCATTGACTACCACTGTCTGCACAAGAAACAAAGCTTTTGTAATCTATTTCTGCCGAAATAATTGCTGTGTAACAAACAGAAGACAACCCTTTATTACTTTGTTTCCAGTCTTCTTCCTATATTGAGAAACTGTAGATGAAACAAGAATTAATGAGCATGAACACTTAGAGTAATTTTCATTGATTTTCTTGTGATATCGGAGAGTGGAGGTTCTCAAAAAAGTTTGCAAATAATGTGGTGTAAAAGAAAGTTAATATTATTTTCAGGTCATCAGAATGCTAAGCAAAGAATAAATAAAGGATTGTTTCCCTTTCTTCTGCCCATCCCCCCACCATCTAAAAAAAAAGCCCCAAATAAACAAAAAACAGTAAGAAAAATTTCTTAGCCTTTCAAAACCCTGGAGCAGATTCTCACTTGGTGAAAATCAGTGTAATCCCATTTGATTTACACTAGCTAAAAAGCTAGCCCTCTATTTGAACGTGCTGTGGAGTTAGCTTTCTCTGCCAGTGTTCAGCATCATTCCACATGATTCTATAGAATTCTAATATAAATTCTGGTCATAAACAAAGAAAAAACAGATGGACAGAGAATATGATGATCAATTTGTGTCTGTACACATTTTTTCTCCTCTGTTAGCACCATTGAAATGCATGATTTTTTTTATCTTTAGACTTCAGTTTTGCATTTCTCTTCATCTTGGTTTCTAGATACATTGGAAAAATCTTTTCAAAATATTAAGGAAATTACATCTAAGTCTCACTTTTAATATGTGTTCCATGTTTGTAAATGTTCCTTCATACATCAAATGTGTTGCTTCCCACCAGGTAAACTACATCTTATTGCTTACCATGTCTGTCTCTGCACAACATTTAGTTCACAAGGCATAAATAACAGTGTGTTATATAAATAATTACATGCATGAAAGGTTGTAAAACATTGAAGATGTATTTGTACTTTTACTTACGAGAACATTTTAAAATGATTGCCTTG
>NC_071518.1:22207863-22330363 GCF_027887155.1 Malaclemys terrapin pileata
GGGAATTATTTTTTTCTTTTTGTAATATATACGTGTGTGTGTATATATATATATATATATATTTAAATGTTTTAAACATCCTGTACACCACTGGGAATTTGTACACAATTCTTTTCCTTGGAATGCAGTTATCAAACTCTTACCCAAATGCATACCTAAGAACTGTGTAAAATAATATTGCAATATACAGATTGATTTGTTCAGCTGCATTACTCTTGGGCCTTGCTGCCCTCCTCTGTTAGCTCTGCTGAGCTCCCAGGTTTGACAGCTGCAGGTTCCTCTAAATTCCCAGAAGCCTCGGAGTCAACTCTGGAGCGCTTGAACCTGCGATCTGGATACTGGCTGTTGTCAAAAGGCATGCGATGGACACAAAGAACATGGGTCTTCAGATTTCCCTTCTGAGAGGCACTGTATGGGCAGTATCTGCACTGGAAAGGCCTGTGACCTGCATGACAGACAAAAGCCTGGTTAGTTTTTCTCATATTTACATTTTCACTGCAAGCCAGTTCTTTGCAAAGTGTAACAAAGAAATACGGCTATAAGGAAGTGCTGCATGCATTGAGCAACAATAAGAAATTCATAGTGCTTTTGTTGAGTTCTATACATACAAACTGTATTGTTAAAAACTCTTTTTCTGGGACATTAAAGAAAACTAAGCCATCCCCCCTCTCTTAGTTAACATAATTGTTAAGCATGCACTCTGTGATCCGGTCTGAACACTTGCAAATAAAGTTAACCGTATAATAGGTTCTTTTATATTTGTTGATTAACTAGAGCAATGCACGAATGACAATGTGCAGACCCCACTCTAATAAACATACTTTGTCTTTGGGTGGGTTTCTGAGGATAACATTGTATGTTTCATTTTATGCACATGGAGTTGTTGTGTTGTTTTGTGTTTTTCTGAATGGATAGCAATAATGGATTGAGATAAGCAAGCCCTCAAGCCTGCAAATACTTACACATATGTGTAACTTCACTGCAGTGGGACTACTCATGTGAGTAACGTTATGCAGGTGCATGAGTGTTTGCTGGATGGAGGCTCAAAACTATAGCTAACTTAAAAATAAAATATCCAAAACTAGATTAGAAAAGGAATGTTACTGCACAGAACCTGGTGTATGCTTGTGTTTGAAATAGTGACTGAAAAAAAGGCATGAATGAAACACAGCTCTTTTTAGTCAGTCTTGCAATGTGCTTTACATTATTTTTCATATTATTGTGACTTAGAATCTTGGTGCTGTATCTGGTATTGGAGGTTATGTTTCAGCAATCACATTTCAACCTATGCTGGGAAGTTGTTGATGTGTTTTACTGGAACTTTATGAGCTTTGTCTCTCAAATTAACTTAAACCAGGACCATCTGAGGTCAAATGCGCTTAGCTTGCTTTAATTTGCTCAAATAAATGAATAAATAAATGTGCCAGACCATCTACATAAATCCAGGACAAGTGAAAAACAATATCCAATATCCACATTAGAAGAGCACTTTTTCCCATCTCCTGTTTCTATACTACATACTACCTATGAAGCAGAAGGAGTAGTAGTAAAGTACTGTAGGTGTGAAAGCACTGCAGTGCACACAGTGTGGGAAGGGGCCAAGAGTGCTTAGCTCGAGAAACGTCACAGGCAGGTGAGCTGTGGCCAATCATCATTTAGGTGTTATCAAGTTAGTTTTACATAAGTAAGTGGAAGATGTGTAGCCTGGTTAGACGTTATTCCCATTAGAGAAAGAGGTCTGAAGTGACACCGGGATTACACTGGTGGTGTTCTGGATGGTGTGTTGTCAGGAAAACTCACTCCATGTAAGAGATGTCATCAGCTGATCTAGAGTGCTTGGGCCCCTAAAACAACCCACTATTTTTAATGGAAAAAGTGGGAATTAGCACCTGAAGACTGAGTCCACACACAAGATTGTAGCTGCTCCTCAGGAGGAGCGAAGTGTTGTACCCAGAACAGAGACCTATGGGCATGTTTCTTCAAGCAGGGATACGACATTTGTGTATGGAGGAGAAGCCTGCCCATCATCAATGAATTGATGTCAGTTATGTTAGAACAGGGTCCTGCTCCAGAATACAGAATATTTACATTTGCCTAAATGGATCCATAGGACACAGTAAGTTGGTTTCTACCTAAGTCTCAAGGTTCTTCTGTGCCTCAGACAGGGAGATGAAGGGAAGCCTTCCAGACAAGGTACTCAGGGAAAAGAGATGAAACCCAATAAGACTAATTGTATATTAGTCTTAACAAGGGAAAATTTCCAAGGAAAATTTCATCTTGGAAAAAGTAATCGGGAACATAATGAATAAAATTAGGAATAAGTAGTTATAGAATGGGTCAGGAATTTCACAGAGGAATTTCAGCAGGAGGACTAGAAACAGAGGTCAAGGAAGAGATTACAAGACCTATTCCATGCATTTCAGGATCAGTCCCTTAAATCCAAAGGACTATACGTCCATAACTGAACTCACAATAAGTTTGAAAGTATCAGTTATATTCTTCCACAATCCACTTTTGTGCACAGAAAATGGGTGCAAAACTGAATGGGTATAAAGAAGGAGATTCACTGAAAATATGATTTGCATTGTTTTGGAAATTCTAAGGTAGGTTTTAAAACTCAGAAGAAAGGTCCAATAAAATCATTCCATTTCACAATTATCCCTTCAGTTCATAGAAGGAAACATAGCACCTTGGAAAGAGACCTCAGTAATAATGTCTGAGTTTGGTCTATTTTATCCTGGCAAGGGTGTTTGTAGTTTTGATTTTAAAAATTCCTTTGTTTGTTCATCTGGTGGTTTATGCTGAGGATCACAGCATGCGTATTTTAAACTGAAGGCAGAACTTATAGTGAAAATCCTGGATCCTTTATTTGCTGATGATAAGTAATATGTTGATAGATAGATAGATAGATAGATAGATAAAAATATCAATATATATATTGATATTTTTATCTATCTATCTATACACACACACACACACAGAGTACCTTCCATCTCAGGATCTCAAAGCATATAGAGAGGTGGGTAAGTATTATTACTCTCTGTTACAGATGAGGAAACTAATTTACAGAGAGATTAAGTGACTTGCCCAAGGTCACATGGGAAGTCTTTGCAGTCAACAATCAAATGCATATCTCCTGACACCAAGTTCCTTGATATCACCATAAGACTACACTATGTGCCTGTTGTCAGATTCCTTTATGGAAATGAGGTCATCCTATCTGATTAAAAGGACCACTGGAATTTATTCACTGACAAAATGTTTGTCACAAAATGCATGTAAAACAAATTCTTCCTATAGTGAATAAATTAGCCATTACTGCGTTGTAGTGATTTTATATTTTAGGATATATAGTAGCTGTAAATACAAGTGAAAACATCAGTATAATGAAGTCTCTATATATTATTAAAGCTAATTTGGTATAAACAGTCTAGTGTCTGCAAAGGTTTCATATAAGAACACTTAAAATTGCATAGACTAATACTGTCATAATGGGGGCCTCATCCAAAACCCATTAAAGTCAATGAGAGCCTTTAAATTGTCTTCAGTGGGCTTTGGATCAGACCAATGTAGAACAGTGTTACCAGTTTCTTTACCTCCTGTTAAGAGAAAGTTACCTTTCTTTCCCCTAACATACTTCTATTCATCCATCCATTACATTTTAACTGATTTAAACCATTGCAAACAGATACCAAATTATATTTCTGCAAACTTCAGTTTGTATATTACAAACACACACAAAAAGCCCTATGTTAAATGAACATTATTAAGGTTGCAAAGTCAAGCAGTCAAAAAGTTGGGAAATGCCAGAATTAATGTTGCCTTTGCAACCTTAATTCAGCCCCCTTGTGTGTCTGCATTACAATACAGTCTTTAACAACATGATCACAGACTATTTTTTCCACAGGAACTCTGCCTCATTCAGTGCACAGAAGGGATGGTGCTCGCTTAATGAGCAGCTATTCAATATTTCGTTTTATCTTCACTGCTCAATGTCCAGCCATAGGCCTCATTCATGGCACACTTTTCAATCCCTGCTCTGAAGACTGAATTATTAATTTTCTCATTGGCTTTTCTATGGTGCTCATCATGACAGTATCTGAGTGTATCACAAATATGAATGAATCACAACACCCCTGTGAATTGAGGGGGTGGTCGTATTCTCATTTTACAGATGGGGAATTGAGGCACAAAGAGATTAAGGTCAAAAGTATCAACTAATTTTGGGTGTCCAATTTGAGACATCTAAGACCTTACTTTTCATAGTCCTTAGCATTATATAGCGCTTCACATGTTCAGAGTACAGCTTCCTTTGACTTCAGTTGTGGCGATGAGTGTGCAGCGCTTCTGTAAACCAGACCCCAATGTCTCATGTCAGACACCCAATTAGCAATAATTTGTTGAGAAAACTGGTTTAAGCGACTTGCCTAGAATGATACAGGAGCTCTGTGGCACCGGCAGGGATAGAATCTAGTTCCTCCAAGGCAGCAATCAACTGCCTTAACCATGAGACCACCCCATCTCCTCCTGCAATCCTTTGTGAATCTTTTGCATTCACCATATACCTTCCAACTTCTGCAACAAATGAGGCCGGAGTCCTACAGACAACAGTTTCTTATTCAACCCTGATTCATCCCCAAAGCAGCTCCAACCTGTGCATTGAATGAGGCAGGGGTCTGGTGGAAAAAAAATTATGTGATCGTGTAATTAAAGACTGTATCATAATGCATATGCACAAGGTTGTAAAAGCAACCTTAATTCTGGCATTTCTTAACTTTTTAGTGTTTGACTTTGCAACCCTAAGAAGTCCCTTTATTTTAACAAGCAAAATGAAAAAAAAAACAGAAATTCTATCGTGTAGCATCATGAACCAACACCAACAGAGTTGGGGCCTTTAGATCCACCGCACAGACCTCTGCCACTTGAGCTAACAGAATAACTGACAGCAGTAGTAGGTTGACATCCTCTTTGTGGACCAGCATTTAGAGAGGGACAGCTGGTTTCTTAGATATTTGTTGACCTCAGAGGAATGGTGAGACTCAGGAATCTTATGTTCCAGTTCAGGCTCTGAAATTGAGTGGATCTAGTGGGATTCTTCTGCTCATTTCCTTTTTTCATGACCCTTTCTGCTCTGCCCCTCCAACCTGTCCCTTGTCCTAGTCCTCTCTTCCCCACTTCTCGTTCCTCATCCAAGCTCTATTTCTTCAACTAGCCAGTCCCAGTCTCCTTAGCCAGCAAATCTAGTCTCACCCCTCCTGACTCACCTTCCCTGTCCCAATTTCCCCTACTCCTAGTCCCAGGCTCAGTTCTCCCTGCATCTCAGTCTTTATCAAATCTATCCCCCTCCCCCTTCATCTCTTTAATTCTCATCCCACTGGTTCTCAATCCCAGTCCCCTTGCCAAACTAGGGATAGTATCCCCCTCTGGCTCCTCATCCAATTTTAGTCCCCCACCCCATTTCATTCCCTGGCCCCAGTATCCTTGCCCAACCAGTTGCAGTCCATCTTTTTCAGATCCTAATCTCAATCTCCTGGCCTAACTCGTCACAATCCCCCCTGGATCCCAGTCCCAGTCTCCTTGCCCAGATAGTCCCAGTATCCCTCCAATTCAACTCCCAGTTGTCTCCACCAGCTTCCAGTCCTGGTTTCTGTCCCTTCTGTCCCACAGGCTCCTTGTTCCAGTCTACTTCCCCCTCTAGCCCCACCACAGATCTGACTTTCTGGGTGGGAGCATGCACAGTGTGGCCGGAATCTTTTGCAGAACTTAACTGCTGAAATCTAAGAAGTCTCTGCTGAGCATGTGCAAATCATGATTTTTAAAAAGTGTAGAACGTTGTCAAATTAGGGCAGATTTGCACAGGACAACAAAAGGCATGTCCCTGATACAAACGCCACCCACTGCCAAATTTCAAATCCCTGCACCAAAGCAAGAGGGGGCCCAGAGCTTTTCAAAAAAAAGGTCACCATTTTTGGCAAAACAATGTATTTTCCTTAGCCTTGCTCTCAGAAATGGCTGAACTGGTTTGGTTGAAATTTTCCAAAATATTCCACCTGAAGCAGACACCTAGAATGGAGGAATTCAGCTCAAATGGTTAAAAGGTTTGGCAAGTTACAAGCAACTGCAAACAGGGTCTTATAATAGGAAGTATAGGCAACATGAATAACAAACAACACACTAGCCATGCCTACAAAATGTGATGTCATTTATCAGTTCTTTGGGGTATTAGCTTGACCATAAGTACTGATCATTAAAAATAGTAATTCCAATTCATACACTGATCCATTAAAGTAACATTTAAACAAAGAATTCACAAAGCAAGGAGTAAAACAGCCCTTAATATTTGTAAAAAAAAACCCTCATTCCATTCAGTATCACAAAAGGTTCAAAACTGTGCAACTGTATATGAGGAACATAATTTATTAATTCAACAAAATTTAACAAATATGACCATATAAAATGCACCTAAATGGATTCTGTTCAACGTTGTCTTTTTTCTATTGCTTACTTTTTGAGGCCATCAAAATTTCACATCACTGCCATATGAAAAGTAAGTACACAATAAGTTAATTTGTATTGTCACAATACAGAACAACTGTGGTAAAGAGCACATTCATTTTTAATCCAGTATGAATAATATATAAATATGTATACAGAGTGAGGGTCAAAGGAAAGCAAGAGGAACATTGTTTACAGCAGAAGTAGTACAAAAACCAGAGATTATTCTTACTTGCAAAGATAACAATATCTGCAATTTGCTTGTAACTAAGGGACAAAGGAAAATGCCTATTTCTCTTGGGTAACCCATCCATTAATTACAGGCTCAAAATTTGTTGTGGGCAGCAGGTTCTTAAAATAACCCTTCCTAGATAAGTTGGCAATAAATTTATAATGTTTTATCTAGTGGTGGTTGGTGGGTTCTTTCTTTGCAAGTTATAGGTCATATGTATTCTACCTTTTCTATATCTTCCAATAAAATTATTTGAAAGCCCTTTAAGAAAAAGAACCCTGCCTGATGGTTCAGAAGATAATGTGTAATGCATTGTGTTGCAGTGTGGGAGAATCAGGTTAGAGGCAGGCCAGTATGGAGAGCAAATTATGGAGCATCCTTCTCAGATATGAAGGAGGAGTGGGAGGACACTATATTGCTTAAAACTCAAACAACCTGGCACTAGAGAAGCACACTACATTCAGGGCCGGCTCCAGGCACCAGCCAACCAAGCACGTGCTTGGAGCGGCACCTGGTAAGGGGCGGCCAATCTTGGAGGTGGAAGGGGGGGGAGGCACTCAGGGTTTTTTTTTTTTTTTTGATTCGTTCGAGCGGCGCTGGGGGTGGGGTGGGTTGTTTTTGTTTTGGTGGCTGGGGGCGCTGATTCGGCAGCAGCGCTCCGCGGGGGTGTGTGGTGGCGCGGCGTGGCGCTCTGCGGGGGTGTGTGTGTGTTCGGCAGCGCAGCTCAGCGGTGGGGGTGTTTGGCGGCGTGGCGCTCGGCTGGAGGTGTGTGTGGCGGCGTGGGGTTTGGCAGCGCGGCGCTTGGCTGGCGGGTTCGGCAGCAGGGTTCGGGAGTGGGGGCGCTCTGTGGGGGGGGTGACGGCGCAGTGCTGAGGGTGTGTGTTATGGCGGCGCTATGGAGGGCGGCGCTCTTTTTTTTGCTTGGGGTGGCAGAAAAGTTAGAGCCGGCCCTGACTACATTGCTTGCACTTCAGTGTCTGAAAACCTTTCAACCCTGTGGACTGAGAGCAGAGATTGTAAAGCGATGGAGCTACAAAAGAAAAACAGGAAGGATAGACTATAATTGGAGTAATGGTGTTGGGAAGCAGTTGTGGAAGATGCAGAGTGCCCCTGAGAGATGACAAGTACCCTCAACACCCACTGAGGCCAATGGGAGTTGACAGCACTCGGAACCTTGTAGGTCCAAACTTAGAAGTGGAGAAAGCACTAAGGCCAAGATCTTCAAAGGTATTTAGGTGTCTAACTCCCATTGAAATTGATTTCAATGAGAGTTAGGCATTTAAATACCTTGAGGTTTTGGGCGTAGGACTCAGTTTGTGCGTCTGCCCTGGAAAGAATACAGAGCTTGGACAGGATGAACATTCTGGTTTTGAAATAGAACTAGCAAATATAAAGAAAAAATTCCAACCCTTTAGATTCTTCTGCCTTTTAAACAAATATGTTGCTTTGTTAATTTAGACTTTGAGAAAAAAAATGTTTGTTTTGTTTTGTTTCAAATTTATGATCTGATATGTTGCTTTGTGACATGTCATGTCAGCCTGCATCAGTCACATCGTGTTAGGTTTCATAACATGGCATGACTGATGCAGCCCAACATGGTGCATCAACGGAATGGAATTTGAAAATGCAGGTTTTGAGAAAGGCACAGATCTCAAAGTAGGTTTTTATGACCATATAGGGGCAACGATGTCTACAGCTGGAACTGAGGGTTTGTCAGTGGGTTGTTTGCCAAACCCATTTTGCATTGGTATATCTTTAAAAATCAAACTGTGCCACCGTCGCACATAAAAACCTCAATATCAGTATAATCAGGTTACTGACTGTACACTGTTGATAGTTGCTAATTTACCAACTTCGATATGGATCTATTATTTAAGATTCACACAAACAGGAGAGTGAGAGAAAAAGAGATGAATGCTGAAGTATTTTTCATTGAAAAAAATCATTTACATGGTGAAGCTGCATTTATTCTCCACTCCTAAAAATATTTGATTGGCATCCAAATTCTAGAAAATTTTCCACAAAGAAACATCTTATTTTGTGGTATTACAGGCACATATGTAAGGGTTTGCATTAAAATGTTAAAATGGGCATTGGATTAGTCACATGGATAAGATCAGGAATTTATTCCAGATTGTTAAGAGAGTACTAATAGCAGCAAAATCATGGCTTTCTCCCAAAGCAACAAGAAATCAGTAATTTGAAAGAAAAATGCCAATAATACATCATACGCACAAGCCGTCTGTTGTCCCCACTACACTACTTTTTATTATATTGCATACGTGTACATATACACACTCAGGGAAAGAGAGACAACTGCATATACACAATTTTACTTATAAATGTAGAGAAAAGGATGAAGAAAAATATAATGATGAATGGAAAACAAATGCTGTGCAATGTACTATAAATTATAATTAAATCCTGAGAAAAATGTTTACTAGATATGACATTTGTTCCCTTAAAATGCAAAAATGACAATGTTCATATGACAGAATGCTCTGAGTGTTTTTCATTAGGTGGCCGATGGTTCTGAAACATTGTAACATTATTACCATGTGTTATGATAAGTTAATTTCAAGTTTCTTCTTTACTGTAAGTGCATGTTTTTTGGTGAAACTTGACAATAAGTCCCATCACCTCTTACAGATGACCACCTTATTAGGTCACTTTAAGTTTTTTGAGTCATGACAATGGAAGACATGTCATGCTCTTTTTGTATTTGTAAAGTCTACTTTAATTTTCCTCTACGAGAAGAAGAAGGATGGTCCACTTATTAGGATACTAAGACTCCAGAGACCTGTGTTCAATTCCCTGCTAATTGGCAATTCCTTGACCAAGTCACTTAGTCTCTCTGTGCCTCAGTTCCCTATTTGTGAAATGGGGATTACAGCACTGCCCTACCTCACAGTAGTGTTGTGATGATATCCATTAAAAAGTGGGGACACTTGGATACTCTGCTAATGGAGTACCCATGGATAGATGTCAAAAGGGAATTGTTGAAATGGACTGGACCATAATTTGCTCTGTTTGCTGTTGATATAGTTAGATTTCCAACTGGAAATGTGCTCTACAGTTGCTAGGAGCAAATAAAGGAACTTACTGATTCCCATTTAGGTACAGTTAGAATTTCAAGCGGGAGGTAGCAAGCACCAGTAGAGGCATATAGAGAACGGTTTTTAATGTTCAGAAGCGTATTTGACCAGATGCCAAGAAAACACATCAAGGAAACAAACAAACTTAGAACATGCTCCTGACCAGCCCAAATGTAGGTTCTTCTTGCCACCAACTTAAAAATCATTTCTACCAACAACTGCTGCTTTTAAATCTTTGTTTCCCATGAAAATCCATATCAGAGGTAGAATCGTGATTTAAATGAACCCATGGGCATTTACCATCAGAAGGAACAATTCCAAAATGGTGGCCATATGCTTTCTGCCTGAAAGGACAACCTTTCTGAATGACTCCCTGGCAATCCCTGTGACCATCAGCTTGGAAGTAATTGCGTAATGCACCTTCATGGCTCTCACAGTTTGGTGTTTCAGGAGAACCAAATGCCTGCTACCATTTTAAGGTGACAGCAGTATAGTATGCAAACAAAAGTTTGAAAAGGGAACAATATTTTCATTTAAAAATTGGCTACTACTCTTGTGCATTCCATTTTTTTACCCACAAATATTCATAAAGATTTTTACTATTCACAGCAAACATCCTAAATACGGTCTGTATTACCCAATAGACCAAAATGGCTCTAAAGCAGCCATTCCAATTGTGTGCATAATAATATGGATGGATAAAAGCTGAATACATGTATTTGTCCAATAGACAATAATGGCTCTGACTGAACCATTCCACTTTATTGGTCTCACACTATACATTTATAAAACTCCCTGAATACCAGACAGATTAGAACTGCTACAATCAGATTGATACATGCAATAAAAGTTTTCCAAAATTTCTGAATATATATTTAACCACACACAGGCCCTGGAACAACTCATGGAATGTTATTATTTACCCAACTCTTTGGGGTAAATAACAACATACCATGAAATGATTTTTCATTTATTAAATTACAACAAAGAAATTAAATTCAATGTAAATGTAATGTTGAACAGACAAGCTTTTTAAATTAAGAGAACTATCTGATATTCTAAACAATTGACAGAATACAAGTGTAGACAAAGAAGTACAAACAAATGAATTTTAGGAATGATTGGAAAAGTTTTCACCTGTCATGACTGGAGCTCGGGGTTCTGTGCTTTACCTGCAATGCTTGACGACATCTCAGACACTACTCAGGCTGAATTTCCTGTGTTACTATAGGGCTTGATTCTGCAAACACTCTTAAGAACAGCCAGAGAGACTACCGATGGTGGGAGGCACACTAAGGACATGATTCAGACAGTGTTTAACCACATGCTTAAGTCTCACTGATGTGCTTAAGCACTCTCCTGAGGAAAGATGCTTTCCAGGTTTGGAGCCTAAGCCTGGAAGTATAGATCTGCATGCCTACAGAGTGCAGAATAGTCTTAGTGTCAGGTTAGCAACTACTGAAGGATCTCCCCTGCACAGGGAAATGTTTCACGTGACCCCAAGATTTGGGGAAGGGCACAAAGAGCACCTTTGTGTCACTTCCTCACTTGTGCCTGAAGCTAAGAAAATGGCCTAATGGGCCTACTCACTTGAGTAAAAGCATAAAAATGTATAGCCTCAGGCTCTCAAAGATGGTAACGTTGTCATTGGTTGTAGCAGGGGAAACAAGCAAAGTAAGAAAACAAAATTCATTATTAGTTTTTTAAATGTATTTGTAATGTTAAAATCTACATGATGGACCAAATTATACTCTCAGGTACCTACTTGGCTCCCTCAAAATCCAAATAAAGGTGCAGTCTATTCATGATTTGGAATCTTAAACAGAGTTTAGTACTTCTGAAAAGCATTTCAGTTCACTATTTAATAATCTTAAAGGTATAATATAAGCCTAAAGAACCCAGGAAAGTGCTAATGTTAACGCTGAATTCCTTTCATTGCACCATTAAAAGAAACAAGCTATGTTACATAAATGGAATTTAAAGCAACAATTCAATGTGTACCTTAGGTCAGTGATTCTCAACCGGTGGTCCAGGGCCCCTAGGGGGCCACGAGCAGATTTCAGGGGGGCTGCCAAGCAGGGCCAGTGTTAGACTTGCTGGGGCCCAGGGCAGAAAGCTGAAGCCTTCCAGTGTGGGGTTGAAGCCCAGGGCCTACACCTGGGACTGAAGCCAAAGGCTGAGCAACTTAGCTATGTGGGGAACATTGTGACATGGGGCCCCAGTCAGTTGCTGTGCTGGCTACCCCCAGGGGTGAAAGTAAGGTGGTACTGGCTGGTATGGCGTACCGGTTAAAAGTGGCCGCTGGTACCGGCCCGTGCAGCTGACTTTAAAGCGGTGCCGCGGCAAAGGACCCTGCTTAAAGAACATCATTGCCCCCCCTCCCCAGGCCACCGACAGGCAAGAGGAGCAGCTGCCTTGGGGCTGGCAATTTAAAAGGGCCCAGGGCTCTGGCCGCCGCTGCTGCTACTGCAGCAGTGGCCGGAGCCCCGGACCCTTTAAATTACCGCTGGAGCCACGGGTTGCACGGGCCAGCCAGTGTAGATGGGCTGGCTGGGGGACACTGACCCCCCAGCCCTGCCCCTTCTGCCTGAGGCCCTGCCCCTTCTGTGGGCTGGAGACCGGAGTCGGCCCCCATACCGGTAAGAGTTCAATTTTACTTTCACCCCCTAATGCTGGCCCTGGCTTTTATATGCAGAAAAACAGTTGTGACACTGGTGGGCCATGGAAACCAAAAGAAGAAAAACAAAGTAAACAACTCCATATGTAAAACAGCCAGAAGTAAATCATAACAATGTAAGAATGGCCATACTAGGTTAGACTAATGGTCCATCTAGCCCAGTATCCTGTCTTCTGACCAGGGCCAGTGCCAGATGCTTCAGAGGAAATGAACAGAACAGGGCAATTATTGAGTGATCCCTCCACTTTGGTCCGTTCCCAGCACCTGGAAGTCAGAGGCTTAATACATGGGGTTGCATCCCTGACCATCTTGGTTTATAGCCACTGATAGACCTATCCTCCATAAACTTATCTAATTCTTTTTTGACGCAGTTAGAATTTTGGCCTTCACAACATCCCCTGGCAATGAAGAAGTACTTCCTTTTGAATGTTATAAACCTGCTGTCTATTAATTTCAAATCAGTGTCAGACAGAAGCTAACCGTCACGTGGATGTGAAGTCACTCTTAATAAACAGAAACAATTAGCAAATTCTATCATTTTCCTTCATATTTATGCTTTCAAATCAATCATCAAACATGAGAAGAAACATCTCTAATTTTACCATTTTTACCTTCATTAACATGTTATCTATTGATGATGGTAATAAAAATATAAATATTTATTATTTGAAAATGGATGCATTAAGATAGAGGAGTTTGTATACTGTGTTGAGTAATCTAAATTCCAGAAATAGCTAGATTAAATTGCCCGTGGTTAAATGCAGACTGTATTTCATATTCCCTGAAAAGATCACCTGACTATAAAAAATAATTTTTTCACAGAGTAAGATTTTAAAAACAGGAATGTCTGATTTAAGAATAGAAATCGATATAAAATCATCTCTTGTGGAAGAAACTGGTACATTCAGCTTGGGAAAAGAATAGTTATTATTTGGTATAAAATATTTTTCTACAGGTGGGAGTATGTTCTCATCTCTCTACAGTTTCTTTCAAATATGTATTGAACATTGTATGACACATTGCACACAGCACAACACAACACATTCTCCCCAAATAAATACTCGGGACTTCATAAAACAAAGACTTAAGTATTTTAAATTGCCTGCCAAATTCTCTATATATCTGGTGTAATGCAACATTTTTGTGCAAAATAGCACGCCATTTTTTTTGATACAACAGTGTGAGTTAAGAGCAAAATGCCCGAGAGTACCCCAAATGAAGTTAGTGGGAATTATGTCATTCGCTGAGCCTGGAATGTCAGCCGTAATTCTGATTGTCCAATGCTTTGGTAGATTTAATTACATTTAAATAGATGTTCAAATTTATTCATTTTGGTTTATATACACAAATAGATCAAAGAGTTCTTATTAAGGGTACTAGGTGGTAAGCTATCCTGGACAAAATTTAGAAAGGCAACTGTTGTGAAAATTTATAATTCCCACAGTGGCCAGGCAAAAAATATAACCTTTCATTCCTCCCCCATGTCACCACTCTCACAATAATTTTCTCTTTCACCAAAGGCCAGAAGGAATAGATGGGCAATTCACTGTCCCTAAAGATCTGTAGGTTCTGGCTAATTCAGACAAAGGGTGGGAGTGAATTCCAAAGTCAAGGATACACTGCTAACACATCCCCTTTCTTTCTATCACTACGGTTTGAGTGTCTGGGGCAGATTGCAGCTAAGGAAGTGTGGCCAAGGAGAGATGTGGTCTCACAGTAAGATACCATTTTGTTGTTTAATATAAATAACTGATCAATACAGACTGTACCTTGCAAGATACAAGCTTAGGTAGTACACTCCTACCCCTTCTGTGTGTGAAGACGAGTCAACTCATGTTTAACCCAATCTATTGTTTTACTTGTTCTACCACTTCTTTTACATTTCATCTACTAATCATATCACTGGTATTCAGTTCTGAGGAAACACACTTCTCCACTATATTAAACTCTTGACCAAACTATCTCAAGTTCTCCTGCTAGCTCTTTCATGAGAAATGTCAACCTCCTGCTCTCTCAAGTGCTTTCAGTAGCCCAATGCACTTTTAATCTTTCAAGGGATATTTAGCTTTGAGCATGAAGCACTATGTTCAGTTAAGTGAGGGTTTCCAGGATAAACCCTGCACTTTGGGGATATGGGACTGTAGAAACAGAGATTACAGAATTATGGAAGTTACTACTGGAAAAGACCTAATCAGTGATCTTGTTTTCCTGCCAGTATATTCTTACATCCTATGTTCAGTCCTGTTTTAATATATGAAGCAATGAAGATATTCCCCCTGGGAAATTATTCCAGTCTAATATGTTAAATATCACTGTTACATTTCCCCTAATATTCAGCTCTTCTTCTTAGTTCAGTTTTATTGCTAGTTGAACACCCACCTCCTTTAGACCATCCTAACAATTTTCTCCCTTTTCAGTATTTACACCTCGTAAACAATTGAACAAAGTCAGTTCATATCCCCTGAGGGTCTGGTATTGGGAACACGTGAGCATATGGGTAACTTTTTTTCCTGTAAGTAGTCCTATTGACCTCAGTAAACCTGATCATTCAGATACATAAGGCTTTGTGTCCTAAAGCTTGTATCATTATTTCATCAACATTTCAAATGTGTAGAACAACCCAAAACTAATATGGGTAACCACTGATTCAAAGGACTTAATTATTCATAAATATAGTAGTGCTTTCTCTATCACTGTTGCCACTGTCTTGAATTTGTTTATTTTATTTGGTGGAGTGGCAGTAAAACAAAAATCTCAATCACAACTTTCAAAGGGCCAGATCCTCACTCATTTTATCAACAAAGTCATGCAAATTCACATCAGGTGAGGATCTGGCTCTGTGTGTGTATCCAGGTAAAGATTAGGAATTTCTCCTGTAGGCCCAGATTCAACAAATCACTTAAGTATGCAGTTAAACAATGGGATTAGTCACATGCTTAAAGGTAAGCACGTTCTGGAGCACTTGCAGAAAGGAGGCTTTAAAATGTACTAAGTGTTTTCTACATCCAAGATGTCACTTAAGATGAACATGTTCTTCTTTAATTGTAGTTGTTGCTTAGTTATGTAAGTTAGGTAATGTAAATGTAACTTTGTCACATTACAACTTTCATTTAACTGATGATTCTCTATCTACAGCGACATGTTAGAAAAGAGTCTCCGGAAAAACAAAACACCTTAAGTAAATAAATATCCAGCACACTAAAAGCTAATATTTCAGATTATCTGGAGATAACTCACTACCTACTTATCATTCTACTAAAAACATTACTACTATCTATTTATGGGGTTATGTGTGTGTAGTTTGCAGAACATCTTGCTATCAACAATGCAATGGCATTACATTCCATCATTGTTGTTGCACTGAATTAATATGAGTACCTTTGTGAGTGATTACACAATATAACTTATATCTCACTAGGTATATTATGTATATCTAGATTAGGCGGATATATATGCCTCTATCTTTAATATATATTTTACACACACACACACACACACCATTTTTTATCATATCCAGTTGAACAAATCAGTAGCTTGAACAGTAAAAATTAAAAGACTGAAAAGGATAAATTGAGCATGAACTTTTCAGGATCTTTCTCTTTGGAAAGTACTATTGATGATGTCACAGAAAAAGTGCCTTTCTATTAAGTCACAAAGGAAATGCTCTCTTTCCCCCCGCCCGCTTCCCTCCCGGTTCTCTTTTCTATAAAGGATCTCTAAAATGAAAGGTGTCAGACTTTGCTTTTTCTTCTTGGCATGATCCAGAATGTATGGCTGAGGAATGACAGATGTCTGCAACCAGCTGCAGTGAAGCATGCTAAAGTTTCAGTCTAATCCACTTATTTCACTGCAGTCACGTAAACCAAAACAAATGGGCAGTGCCTTACATTATAAAAACACAGCAGCATTACTTTGTTGCATAATGTAGCTGATACGCCATCTTTTTATCATTTTTCCTACTGCAGAAAGAATTCACCTCTTTATTAAAAACATTCCCTGAAAGTTCTCCCATTCTACTCTCCCTTTTTTTTTTATTTTAAGTTCACACAACATTCCTGCTATGCTCCAGGTGTTACTCAATTTGCCATTATAAAAATAATATGTTTAGTGAACACTGATTATTGTTAAAAAAGCATAATATCATTCAAAAGATATAGAGCCTGATTCTGTTCTCACACTGATTTTTTTTTAAAAAAAGCAAAGGTGCAACTTTAGCTGATTTATGCTGATGTGAGCGAGATCAGAATTAGGCCATTGTCTCCAGTTCAAACACATGCTGCATAATACATATGTGCTCACTCATTTACCCTTTATCGATAAAAATACATAAAATGTGCATATATGTTTTCTTACTTCTCAAACTGGAAACATCAAGGTCTGCACAAACACTAATTTTAATCAATTTGAATAACCTCTTTCAAAAAAATCTGGTTATTAAGAGGAGAATTCTTTGCCTTTACATTTAATTCAATATTTGAAATAAAATTCCCTTTTCTATTTTGTTATACCGAAGGGAGTATAAAGTAAGTGAACATGGCATTGCTTCCTGGAAAGGGAGACCCTGCCTCACTTTAACATGTAGTGCAACAACCTTTTGAACCTTCCCTCCTTTAATCCTTGTAAGGAAAGAGAAAGGAGAAGGAATCATGTAGTTCTCTCCCTGCCAGCAGTTTCAACAGCTGTGAAGCACTCTTTCAGCACAATTCATAAAAAAAGATGTGTTGGATTTCGCCTATGGCAGAATGGCGTACAATTTCTGGCCCTTCAGGCTATAACAATAAATGCAAAGAGGAAAATTTTGAGATTTCCCCCCTTAAACTTCCCACAACAACCTCAGCAAAACCACATGACTTGTCTTGTACAATCTCCCTGGTGTTTTCAGTGCTACTTTGGCAGGAAATCAGAATTACTGTTATATAAATTCCATCTGATGCCAGAGCTACCATCTGTGAGTAAAACTGCTTCACCTACGTCTGCCGGCAAAGCCACTCTCCCAGAGACAAGGGAGAAGGAAAAAAATTTGATTAATTTGCAGAATGCTTGTGATTTGCTCATATATTATTATAACTGCTCATCAGCACATGACAAATTCCCAGCACTCTGCACAGGAACCCGTTCAGTTTCAGCAGTTTTTTGCGTCGGCACCTGACAGACTGCAGAGCCACTAATGACTTTCAGATGCTTACAAACAGTAATTCTATCTTCAGAATAAAAAGAAAAATCCGTAGGAAGAAAAGAGTAGAGTTAGTCTATTTCACTTCCTTCCTGTATATCAACATGATTTAACTCTTAAGGGCAGCAGTGGCTCCAAGATCACAACAAGGCTGCTACTTGCCTGTAAAAGACAAAGACTGCCAATCTCAAGAGGAAAGGTGAAAGCAAAAGCCAGTCTCTTAAGGCTTTCGTTGTACCAGTACCAAAGACAGTGAAACACAAAGCAGGTATTCAAGGAAATGACACACCTACTCTGAATTATTAAAATAAAATAACTGTTCCTTTAGGTGCTTCCTAATTTTATGTATTTGTCCTATTTTAATACTTCTGATAACCTTTTGCATTTTCAGGGAACACATCTGCTTCCTAACTGCAGCTGAAATTTTTTTCCCTTTAAAACTATGATTATGCTTTCTGAAGCACTGTCTGTTTGCTTGATTGCCTGTTTTAGATTAGAGACTTTAGCAAGGAAACAAAGACTTCAGAATGCACATCAGTCCCACATATGAGAAACCACAGAAGGAATAAGCAATAAAATGTGATGCACCATCTGTCCACAAACAATAACCTGCATGTTCTGAAGGCTTACAAATTATTTAGCACACAACCTCACCGAATTATAGGACCCTTAAATAGAGCAATAGACTGGGAATGAGAACCTCTTTGATGTCCTTTTGTATTTTTTTTTTTAAATTCAGTCTCAATTGATTGCTAACAGTTGAGGTATTTCTCAGTGAGTATTGGAGCAAGTTGATTTTTATTAACTAGGTCTCGGTAGAATATTTGGCCACAGATTTGAGCAGTGTGGTATATATTGCCTCTCTGGTCCTAGTCTACTGCAAATGGTTTGTTAATCAAAAGACAGTCTCAAAGAATGGCCATTTGGGAAATTTGGTCCTGAGGGTCAAATTCTGCTTTCAGATATTCCTCTGCAACTCCAATTGGCCTCAGCAGGAGTAGGCAGGAAACTGAAGGCAGAATCTGCCTTTAGAAAATTATTTGAAGGTTTTCACTGTGCTCTGATAGACTAAATCCCTAATGACAGTTTGATTTAAAATGGCAAATTGATCTCCTCACAATTAAAAAATAAATATTAAATTTTTCTTACCTGTCTTAACCAACCATAATGATACTTCATGCAAAATGCATCATCATGCCAATGCCCTTTTGATAATGTAATCTCGTGAAAGAGTACCTCAGAGCTACAAAGTTCCCAGACAAAACTCAATATCCTTTGGTAATTTGGGTGTATATTATAGTTTCAAGACACAAGGCTCAAGACACAAATTTCAGATTCAGATGGCTAAAGTTTGGGACATGGAGTTTTGGTTCATCCAGCTACAACCATAAAGACCATTTGATAAATTCAGATCAGATTTGGATTTCGAACACACCCAGGATATCTGGATGTATGGTTTGGTCCATAGTTTATAAACTCTAAAAGCTTCAGCAAACACTTTATAATTTATTTTCTTCCCGATACAAACACACAACTAGTCCCATATGCCCAATTGGTGATGTCTGTATCAGCAGGCAAAGCTCTCCACTTTATTTTAGCAAAGAGGGAGAATTTTCCTATGAATTAGATGGAAATTTCCCTCAAAATTTTTCATGCTTTGTTTTTTCCATATTTTGTATTTTTCTGCAGATTCCCTTAATATAATGACAGGTTTCAGAGTAGCAGCCGTGTTAGTCTGTATCCGCAAAAAGAACAGGAGTACTTGTGGCACCTTAGAGACTATGTTAGTCTCTAAGGTGCCACAAGTACTCCTGTTCTTTTTCCTTAATATAATGTTATTTAGGTTTGCTCTGAATTAGCAGATACAGAGACCTATTTACTCTGGGCTTTTTTAACGTGCCCACTCTTTTGCCATCTATGTCAAAATCCATTTAAAATAGATGTTGGAAAACAAAAATAAAATAATTTTCTTTGGTCATGTTTTCTTCAAAGAGTTGGAGTTAGAGGGGGCAGTACAGTATAATTAACTTTTGATGTGCCAATGGATTCCATTACCATAAATGAGTGTTATGGAGACACACTGAGAAAAAAATATACCTTTTACTCCTTATCTACATTTCACAAAGAGTGTCACAGTGAAGCCACTACTATTAAAATCAAGCATTAAGGCCGCGATCCAGCAAGGTACTTCAGTACTTTTGTAACCTTAAGCATATGAGTAATCTCACTGACTTCAATGGGACTACATATGTGCTTAAAATTACACATGTGCTTAAGTTCCTTGCTGAATCAAGTCTAACCTTTGTTTACAAAGATTCACAACAGAGCCATAACATTTTGCCCAGAACCTTGCCACATGAAGCCTAGCACCATATCTTTTCTTTTCGTACTACTGTTGTTGGTTTGTTGGTTTGTTTGTTTTTCCATTTGGAATTGCTCACTCATGAAAGGTGACACATTGATAGGCCTGAAGACTGAGGTCTTCTCTTTTTTTCCACAGAACAGATACAGTGCAGGAAATGGCAAGAGAAGCCTCCCTATCCTGCTCTGGTAATGTCTCCTTATCCTAACCTAAAAGAAGCCCCTCTAGAAGTGCAGGGGTGGAAGGCATAGTTTAATCTCTATGTCCACTAAGGCATGGGTCTTGCAGCTGATGCTGCCAACAAAGATGCTAGTTAATGTTAATTATGATGGTGTTTTTTTTAAATGTCAACACTTGTCCCCTGGGACTGGGACAGAAACCACTAAACTCATTTCACACAGGCCAATGAACTACCATCAAATGGCAACAACTTTTTGTTGCTACCTATTTTGTACATATCTTCTAAAACAATTACAATGGAACTGGAAAACAGCCCTTGAATCTAGATGAGAGATGCGGTCTTTTGTTCTCTTGTACTGTAATTTAAGAATAAAGGGCCACCAGCTCCCAAGTTGCGGGTAAGGAGCACTCAGCACACCTTAGGGTGACGGCCTGCAAAAACGTCCTATGTCCTCCTCTTGTCCTCAGAGAGCTCTGTGCCAGGTGGTCCCATGGGGCATATTAAAACAGCCTACCTAAACATTGCTATAAATTGCACTGGTAGCCAGTGTCCAATGGAGGATGCCCAACCATGCCTTTGCTCTCAGTGATGAAGGAGAGATCAGGAGGGTGTGGTTTAGGAGCTACTCTGACAAGTTCTCATCAGCAAGGGTGGGGAGCTCAGGTGGCCAGGTAAGCAAGCTTTTTGGGTTACTTTGGATCACCAGAGCAGAGCCCAGGATGTGAGCCAAAGTGTTTTGTTTTTCTGGGGTGCAAATTTCCTACAACAAATTTGAGAGTAAATTTAATATCCATAGAAGCAAGGAGCTAATAGCACTTGATGAAGCCAGGCTTATTTTGAATGGGGTAGATTTAGTCTAGGGAGGCAAGTTTCCTCACTCAACTCTGGTCTCCACCTAGGAAAAATCTGTTTTTGCTAACTTACTCCACAGTTTAGAGAAATCATGTAGATGTATGCAGGACTAGACATTCACTAAAGGAGTCAAAATAAAATTTCAACCTACCAAATTATTGAGGTTTTCATACATACATGGTCATATTTTTTTTCATATAGGTGTTTACTACAGTTTGTAGTAAAAGTTTCATTCAGACAAACATGGATCTCTGCATAAGTTTGATCTACTGTATGGTATGAATGCATTTCAAGAATAACAAAAAGTCCATGCCATGGTTCCAATGTTTGCTAATAACGAAAAACATTTAGGCTCTAATCCTGCAACCTGCTGCAGAGAATTGGACCCATGCCATTATGCACAGACCAACTGAATTCCATGGAGCTTTTTTGGGGTGGACGGGTCTACTCACAAGAAATCAATTGCAGGACTGTGGCCTTCAAGCAAACTGGGATACATTAGTGAAGAGTTCATAAGTGCACAGATCAAATTCACTTTATAAAAAGACTGTGTATATAAAACTTATAAACGGGCCAAATATTTGTCCTCACTTAAACCCATACAATCCTATTGACTTCAAGGTATAATATGATCCATATCTATTGCTATGCTACCCAGAACAAAGAAACATACAAACATGCCCAGTCAGCCAGATGAGCACAAGTTTTAACTGTACTTAAAAAAACAATAAACCACAAAATATTCTTCATTGAATGTGAAGTTAACCCAACTTATTTGGAGTTAAATTGGAGTATGTCATTAAACATACTCGCTGTCCCTAGGTTTTGTTGGTAAATATAAAGTAAAAGTATCAAGGACCAAATTCTGCTCTCAGTTAAATGTGTTCAATGCCATTAATTAATTTCAATGGGGTTACATGGGAATAACCAAAAACAGAAGCTGGCCCCAAATATGGAGTCCTCCCAACCCTAAACATTTTAAAATCATGAATCAAGCCTCCCACAATAATTAGATTATCTTAAAAACATGAGATATTTAACAAATAATAAATGTGGCATTTCCCTCTCTTTTTTTTTCAGCCTTGTGGCTTCACATCTTCAAGTATTTTTCACAACCATGAAGGCTAGAAACTTACTAATTTAAAAATGAATGGAGAGAGAAAGACAGAGATTCTCATATAATCACATGGCTCCAGACACTGGAGCTTTACAGAAAACACCAACTATCATAAGACTCAAGATAAAATCATGAGAACTGGAAACATGGCTAGCACTTTCAACTTTCACTCACAATTTCCTCTTTTGTAGGCAGAAATTGCATCCATAATCTATTTTCTACACTGCAATGTGTTAGCAAATTTCCAACCCTGAACTAATTTTTATATTCTTTAAAACAAATAAGTAAATCAAATAAAGCTAGACTTGCATTTTATGCACATCATAAAATCATTCTTTGAAGTCTAATACCTAGAAGATACATAGCAGTTATCTTCAGGAATAATGCTAAAGATATGGCTAAATAAAAGAGGTAAGGGTCAGATTTAAATCCTGCATGTACAATATAAAAATTGAGATAAAATTGTTTACATGTATTTGTGTAGGGCATGTATCCTGACAGTGTCCCCATCAGTATGGTCGCTAGAATTCATAATCCACCGTGCTATTTTTTAAAATAGTTTGATTTGTTTATTAACTGTACTTTTCTATTTCCATGAGATATAGACATCGACAGTGAATAGACCTTTTCTAATTGAACTGATAGGTTGAAAGTGAACATGTCCTTGAATTTACACTGAAAGATAGACAGTGATTATTTATAATAAGGGATTTAGTCAACTGCCTTTCCATTTGTACTGCAAGGACTTTATCAACAGACCATGTTTAGGTAAATAGTGCCAAATAAGATAAATTCTGTATTAAAGGACGAATGTCTCACAGCGTCAGATGTACAGGGAAGAGACGTTTTGGTTGATGACATGTCCTGTAAGTCTAAAAGGAAGTATTAAGATAACATTTCATGCTAGCATTAATACATCAAAGTTCTGTACTGACCTGTTTCATCCAAACTGAATGTGAGGATGCTTTTAATTTCTGAGATTAATTTAATTTCAAATACATTCAGCCTTACATCCTGTTTTGCAGCTTTATGAGAATTGCTGGATTTGCAAAATAGCAGCGCTGTAGGTGCATTAATAAACGGGCTGTATTTGTCTAGCCAGAGTTGAAGCCTTTCCTTAAAAAAACCCACACAACTCTGTCTCTGTGAGCTGGCTTTGCCCACAATATTAGAGCTTAGCTATCGCCTTGCTGAAGGGCCTATTTGTCTGCTTTAAGTGAAATCACTCAATTCTCAAAAGTCAGTGGAGGACTTTGGAAGGGGGAGGGCTGGGAGAGGCCACTCCAAATAAGTTCCATTAATCAAAAGACACAGTCTAATGTAACTAATATTTTACAATTAGAGAAGACAAGATGGAACTAAAAGCCATCTATCTCTCTTACACCACATGATCATCGATTCATAATCAGAAGACTGAGAGTCGCACAAAGATGCATTTACAGGGGCTGGGGGAGGGGGAATTGGTCTGAGCTGGAGATAATGAACACGATGAGAAGGAGCGGCGCTGAAGGCTGAGGAAAGATGACAGAGTGGTTCAATGGTGACGGATGACATGAAGATGAGTACTGATACCTGACAGGCAGCGAATGATGACTGCAGTCCTTTCCCACCATTATGATCCTCAATTATCTTGGTAAGGACTAAGAAAAAAAAACGAAGTGGCTCAGCCCATCCGTTTATTTATAAGCTAGGATAATGCTAGATTGTGCCAGGCTGCTGGGAAAGGCCACCTTTTCACAATTTGATCAGCACTTTATAGGAGCTGTAGTTTTCATTGTCAGCGCTCATGGGCACAAGGGGAAATGGGTAAAATACAGTACTTGTCCATCTGTTTTGTAATAAAATTTCTAAATCTTCAAGGGGAGTTATTTTTTTTCTTTCACTGCCACCTTCAGGAAAAAAAAACTAAGCTAGCAAAAAAGAAAAAAAAAAAAAGAAGGGTCTCTATGAGTTGGCTATGGACAGCTTACACACTAGAAATTATATTCACAGATCTACACAAATGTGTAGTATACGGTTGGAAATGAGCCAGTGTGAGTAAATGCAGGAGCTGAGAAAAATGGAAGAGTAAAATTGAAGGGAACTTTTTAAGGATTCCTCACTGATTTAGGGAATTATTAATAAAAAGGGAGGAAAGTTAGCTTGAGATTTCTTTGTGGTTGTGTAGTACGCCACAGGCTAGCATTTCGATACCAAAGAATATGTTGTTCAGCTACCTTATTTATTTTTAAGGATACAAATCTCCTAAACTAAAAGCTGATGTTCTCATAGCTTTTAAAAAAAGAAAAACAAATTAAAATTAATATCATAAGCAGCTCCTTTTGGCAGTAAATATGTGACCAGAACAATTCACAATACCATTTTGACATATTAAAAACCATATTTTGAAAAAAACATTGTTCCTTTGCTGTTTGTCACTTGCCTTTTCCATTCTCATGGGGATAAAAAAGTCATAGAATACAGTGCTACATTGCCCAATAATGTAAAAATGAATAGCATACATTTAATGAACTAGGTCTAAAACAGCTTTGATTTTTTTAAATCACACATACTATATAGACAACACGTGTTCTACAATTTGCCCTGCCTTTTTCCTCTTGCAGTTTTATCCAAAGAGACGAACTGCTTGGTTTAACAATCTAACAGACAGAATATGAACCCTGCTGCTCAGCTCAGCTGCATAGCAACCGTGTTCTGTGCTATCACATATGAACGACTTGGGCTTAGGGAGCATCTCCGGAGGTCTCCCATTTCCTAGGACACTAAAGAGCATGTTGCAAAGGTGTCTTTTTTTACCTTTGGGATGACAGTGGTTTACCACATAACAGCAACAGCTTTACAGGAAGTTTTGCACTGTAACTTCTCAGGAGCAACCTACTAACTAGGAACTGAAATAAAGGAGCAACAGGGTCAGATATAGCACCAGCCCCCAAATGTAAGAGGGGGAACAGTGAACAATCGGAAACTTTGAGACAGACTTCCACATTCAAAAACATAGATATTAACATGCATCAATTCTTCTAATTCAGCATACAAACCTGCTGCCTACTTCACCTGCTTTCAGGAGTGCTCTGTACAGTAGTTATGTCACAAATAAAGAGATTATAAGCTCTTCAACAGAGATCTTCATAGGTGGTTTTTGCTGTCACAACATAATAGGGCCCCAGTTTCAGCTGAGCCATTTTGTGCTACCATAATAATAACAATAATAATGGGCCAAATCCAGCACTAAGTTACACCAAGTGCCTTCTACTCCTGAAGAAATTGAGGGTGCATGGGGTACAGAATGTTAAACAGAATAAAACAGATCAAGAAAGAGGGAAAAATCAATATACAATATTTAGCTAAATATATTTGTGATTGCTTGCATCAGTAAATGCTACCTTAAACCCTTGAGTGCTGCATTGGACATAATGGGCACTTAGGGATCATACTGTTTCCAACTGGCAAGTTTGATGCAAATGGAATGCAAGGAAATATTATGGCATATGTCCATAGGGCTTTATGGGACACCATTTGGCTGACAAACAGCATGTCACCAAAGAAGTGAAAATATACTACATGATATATGGTACCTTGTACGAAGTTGTTTTTTAATTATTGCAGCTTTCATCCTTATTTTTGTACAGAGCATTAAATATTTTATATCAGTCACCACAATTTGAAAATGAACCCACAAGATGACCCATACAGAAAAAAAACAACACATAATATAATTACGGCATGTTCATCTCACATGTGCAATGAAAGTAATGTAAAGGGTGGATTTATAATGATATAAATATTGTAAAAACTATTTTCCTGTTTCTCATTTAGAAATTACATAATTATAAACAAATATCCTACTATAAATATACGAGATTTAAGGAAGGTTTAATCCATGATCAAATTTCTCAAATTAACACGAACAAGAGCTTCTAAGTATTTCCAGTGTACTTGTCATAAACAGTATTTGATCAAATGTTCTGTAGTTAGACATCAAAATTATAACTGGATTTCAAGTAATAAAATTATCTGGTTTGAAAACAGAAATAATAGAAACATTATACATTATGAACCAGGCTTTTAGCCAATCTTTCCCTACAAGCATGCTCTTAATTGGTGCACACATTGGGCCTGATTCCCTGCTGCGTTATTCCAGTTTTGTTATAGTGTAACTCCACTGAAATCAATGGAGTCACAATTGTGTAAAACTGATCTGACACAGTGATGGATATAGCCGACTTACTCTGATTGTACATGCAAATAAAGTAATTGCACACACAAATGTCTAATATGGTAATCTGTGCATGCAATTGCCTAATTTGCACATGCAATCATGCTGTTTGGGTAAATTAAGCACACAGTTAAGAGCACTTATTCTACACATATCTCCATGCAAAAACTGCCTGAAAATTGCCCCACTATTTATATTTAATCCAAAGAAACACCTATTTATGGAATGTATCAATATCACATCTATTTTTCATGTGGACTATCATGGTCAACTATGTACAATACATATTATAGTTAATCTCTTTTATTCATAAGGACGTGAAAAGCAAAATCTCTTGTATAGAGAAAATAGCATGGGCTTGATCCAACCATTCTTACTTGAACAAAATTCCTGTTGATTTAAGTGCTAGAATTTGCTTCAGTAAAGAATACAAAACCAAGGCCCTTAACCATTTTTAAAACTCTTTTTAAAGGAGTTTGTTGGCTTTATGCAAAAAAAAGATTCAGTTTTTAATAGATGAAAATTAAGATTCTAATATTTAATATGCCAGGAGTTTAGTCCACAATAGAAATGTACACCCAGTAGTGTCATGCAATACATGGCAATAATATAAATTAAAAAAAAGTTGTGTGTTTTATGTCATGCAGAGTTTTTAAACTGGAGCAAATAAGCATTAATATCTGAAAGCCACTACTAGATATTGTATGCAAAATTAATTAGGAACTTTCTTCAAAATGAAAACATAATAATATGTACAGATATAAATAGATCTCTAACTACATAATAAGTGAAGAATTCAAAATAATTATTTGGGCCAATATTAAACCTAAAATCTATCCACTATTTCACTAAAATGCAGATTACTTAGGGTTTTTTTTTAACCAATTCATGTACAATTTGACCCAAATTTTCCTTTTTTTATCCCCACGTAATCTGATATTAAACTGAAAATATTGTTCAAAGGCTAAAATTCATAATCCCCCTAATAATCAGCCTCCTAACTAAAAATATGCTTTAAAATTTCGGAAAACAGGTTTGAATGTCATATGGTGGTTTGAAAAGTGGTCTTTAGCTCCACCTAGAGGAACTACCATAACTTTGCATCCACGCCACACTGAGGAAAATTAAATACAGCTGAATAATTGAATGAGAGGGCAAGTTCAATCAGGGGTCACCATCTGCTTGACTAGAACTCTTGGCACACTTCAGCTAAGCCTCACTCGCATCATAAACATGCTTACAGTTATCATAGCTCAGACTGCCCGAAAATAAAAGAAAATTGCTTTTACAAAAATCTTGAACTAATTAAACATACACCGTCATGTTGTCATGGATACAAAAATGAAGATCACAAAATTCAGATGCTACTAGGCATCGAATCAGCACCAAACAAAAGCAGGTTCTAACTTAAAAACCCAAAGAGATGACAAAATCTGTTTTTGAAGCTACAGAGGCCCTTTTTTTTTTTTTTAGGTAGTCAAAGCTCATACTGAGAATGTGGTTCATGAGTGAATGACACACATTTAAATTTTCCAACTTTCTTTTTTTCATATATGCAGGAATGGAATTAGAATTGCAGGTAAGAAACAAACCAGAGGGCAAAATGAACAGGAGGAAAAGAGTAATCTCTTGCTGTTTGAATGAATAAACCCATTACTGCTTGTATATTAGTCACATAAAAGATGTTACAGAATGTGAGTGATGGCTCTGACTCTGTACCAGCAAACCGGCCATTTACTAGGTGGTAAGGAATGGGGTTAACATGTTATTTTAATGCCTATTTAATAAGAAGAGAGAACCAACCATAATTAGCCTGCCTCATCAATGACAATTTGATTACACCAGCTCTGATTTTGGCCCAATATCTCTAAAACAGAGAAACCCTTTTGTCAGATAAGTACTCATAAGACATTATCGGTTTTAAAAACAGATATGTAAAAATAAAAGTAATACTTCATGCTCTCTTCTACATGCCCAATGAAGTTAAAGTACATGCATAAATCCCTCCCACCACATTTCATTCTGGTAAAAGCTTTATATTTCATGACCGTGGTCCTGCTTGGGTGGACAGCCTAAAGAGAGGACTCTTTGGACTGGTGCCACATGAAGGGCATTCTCGGGGGTGTGTGGATCGACATTTTTGATTATGCAACTTCAGACTCAGTGTTTGTAATATCTTGGCAATGGGCAGAGACCCCTATCCCACCCTGTAAGGTGCTGTAGTGGTTGTAGAGGTGTGTTGCAGCCTTGCATCCTGACCCAGAATTGCTGGGACAGCTTTTGTTTCCAATCTTCATGATCCCACACTTCACGCACATAAGTATGCTTATGACAGTGAAGTGAATTTCACCCCACGGGAATAGACCGAAACCCTCTTGATTATTCATTAAACCTATTTTTAAACTATTTTGTTTCATTAAAAAACCCACAAACAGATAATGCATTATGTAGTATTTTTCATGTGAAAAACATAGGGCCAAATTTTGTCCTCAGTTATACTAAATCTAAATGGTGTAAATCTAAAATACCACCAATGAAGGAATTAACTGAGGAATTAACTCCACTGAAATGTAACGGAGAGTAGGCCACAGCTATATTCAGCACTAAAATTGGGGGTTTCTGTGGTAGAGACACTGATCCTGGGCCACATCCTGCTCCCACTGAGACCAGGAGTAAACTCTCTTTAACTGAGATGTGGAATTGTCCCACTGTCCTCCTGAAGAGAAGAAAACTGATATAACAAAATTAACTAAATGAAAGGAAATGAGTGGATCTAGGGAATAGGCAGCATTTGTAATTAAACAGTAAAAAATGTTGACACCATCAAGTCTTGTATGGCCATTGCATTATTTTTCCTGGGATTGAACTAAGGAAAATTATCCCGGGATAATTACTTGGGCCATCCCATTTACCCTTTTAAAATATTGGCACAATATTAGTTTTCTTCCAGTTCTCTGGCATTTCCAAGACTTGTTAAAAACCAACATTAATGGTCCAGAGACCTCATCAGCAAGCTCTTTAAAAGTGTTGTATGCAAGTTATCCAGACGCGCTGATTTAAAGATACCTAACTTTAGCAGCTGCTGTTTAATATCCTCCTTAGCCACTGTTGGAATGGAGTCAAGTATCAGAGGGGTAGCAGTGTTAGTCTGAATCTGTAAAAAGCAACAGAGGGTCCTGTGGCAGCTTTGAAACTAACAGAAGTATAGGGAGCATAAGCTTCTTGCATCTGAAGAAGTGAGGTTCTTACCCACGAAAGCTTATGCTCCCTATACTTCTGTTTGTTGGAATGGAAAGTATTTCATCATCATCATAAGATATTAATACATCATCTGGCTTTTTACCAACTATGGAAGAAAACAATAATGGAATACTTCTGCCTTTTCCATGGAGCAGTGAATTAATATGTTAGGCTTCCTTTTTTCCTGATATCTTTAAAAAACTTTGTATTGCCCTTAACTGTTTTGGCCATAGATTTCTCCTTTTGTCTGTTAGCTTCCCTTATCAATTTTCTACAGTTTCTAGCTTATAATTGATTCTTTGGTATTAACTTCCCCTTTTTTCATTTGTTATTTTTATTTCTATTTTTATTATTACTTCCACTTCCCCTCTAAGCCAGTCTGTATTTTTTTAACTAGTATAGCATTCTGTCTCAATTGTGTGACTGTGACTTTTTAGGCATCTAGTAAAATGTTCTCAAACG
The DNA here is from genome assembly GCF_027887155.1 of Malaclemys terrapin pileata. NCBI lineage: Eukaryota > Metazoa > Chordata > Testudines > Emydidae > Malaclemys > Malaclemys terrapin. Next base: position 22,237,966 of record NC_071518.1, read on the forward strand.
TTTTCCCAATTATCATTCACAGTTTTCTATTTATATTCTTTCTCCCAGCTGATTTGGCTCATAAATGTTTTCAGCTTTGTGAAAATGGTCCTTTTAAATACCAAGTATATATGTTGAGACTTTATTCTTTTTGCACATAGCAAATGTAATCAAGTCATGATCACTTGCACGAAAGCAACCATTGACTTCTAGTTCTGTGATCAATGCCTCTTCACCTGTTAAGATGAGATGTAATACAGAATTCCTCCATGTTGGATACAATATTTTTGAGTCAGGAAATTGTCATCTATAATTTTAGTAATTCCAAGGACATTTTAGTATTACACTCTGTGGGCTAGATCCTACTTAGTTTAAGAGGCCAGCTAAGGGTTTTACTAGCATAAGTGAAAATTCTCCCAAAGCATATATCCTTTTTTAGTCATCCCTATGCCATGCTCCTTTCGGCCCCTGTAGGAATGTAGGCAAAGGGGATGTTGCCAGAATGCTATAGGATTCATTGCAGCCAAGCATAAATTAGAGCATCCCACAGCCTACCCTAATTTACACTGCGGGCTGAATTGATCCCAGGCTGCCTCAGCTATTAGGGGACTGTAAAGATGTAATGTAGTCAGCTTTGAGAAACTCCCACCCCACCTCATCATCTGCACTAAATGTAGTTCATACAGACCCCTGGAATGGGGACTCTAATTCTAGCCTGTTTACTACAATGCTTTGAAAACTGATTTTTTTCTTTGTTTCCTAGATATTCGAGATCTACATTCCCAGCTCCTGCTTTTGAAAAGGATCCACCCCCAGCACTTCAGCCCTAGAGATAGTGGAACAGGATGAGAAATGTGGAAAACAGTTTCAGAGATTCAGTAATTTATATTACTGTAATCACACTTCACGCTTTGCTTCCAGCATGTTTTTCCTGCTGCTCATGTTTAGAAGTGTGTCATTGTGAGAAAATAGGACAAATTAACTGTATGTAAGTTACTATTTGATAAAAAGTTAGTAAAGATATAAAGAAAAAGAATATAATATTGTTGATTTTTTGGAATTCTTTCTTCTGATGTTTTGCATGTGCATGCATTCATATAATAGCCTGGATGAATTATGATAAATTTGTCTTTAATTTTAAAAAGCCTATATTGGACAGATATTACTACACTGGACTGGATATTCCTGTATTTTAGACAGTTGTATTACATTCAGTTGGCCTATCTTATTACCACGTATAATTCTTATTCGGTGTACAAATTTCCATGTTGATTGTTTGGAGGGAGGGCATTGCAGCGGTTGTCATTAAAAATCAACATTCATCTACAGTTATCACACCATGATACCCAAGATATCATACTTCTTAGAAGATGAAATGACTGAACAATCTCTGTTACCGCACTGGTGGGCTCTTCTCAAATGCTGACCACCACGTTAAAGAAGGATTGGTTGGTCACCTTGTGCAGTAACTGGAGTTCTTCACAATGAGTGTCCGTGTGGGTTCTCTACTTTAGGTGCACATGCGCCCCTGCACCTTTGATCGGAGATTTTTTGGTAGCAGTGCCCATTCTGACTGCACATGTGCTCCCTACACATCCTCATACCCTGTACCCCGAATATACAGGACAGCATGGGTGAACCGCTCTCAGTTCCTCCTCTACCGCAAATCCCACAGAGGCAGCTCCAGCACAGAGGGGAGGACGGCAGGTAGTGGAGCATTCACAGGGACACACATCTCGAAGAACTCCAGTTACTACACAAGGTGAGTAACCGCTCCTTCTTCCAGTAGTGTCCCTGTGGGTGCTCCACTGTAGGTGACTCCCTGGTAGCAACCCTGTAAGGAGGTGGAAGTTTTGGAACAGAGTCCATCACTGAAGAAAGAATAGTATTGCCTACTTCTAGGTCTAGGATTCCTTGATGTTAGTCTCTTGGTATCACAAGTATTTGGTGCCTCACTAGCACGCCTCTCAGGGCCTGAAGTCTCCAGTGACCAGATCTTCTTTGATGTTTTGCTCCTCGTATTCCCTCCCTTATACTGGGAGTGGGAAGCTTTCAGTACTGGTGGTGCTGTCCTCGGTACCTTGGTCAAGGAGACTGTAGGAGACGGGGTTTCAGTGATGTCTTCCCTTTGAATGCTTTCAGTGACCATGTTCTTGATGACAATGGGACACTGGCAGACACTGAGGATCCCTGTACAGGGGGTTCTCTGTACCTGTGTCTGAAACCAGTTTTAAAACTTGCTCCATCATTAATAATCTATACATAAATCCCCTGTTTTTATGGGATCTTCTCTTAAAAAAGCAGTTTTTTACACTTGCTGGGAACGTGAAAGTCTACCAAGCAACAAATGCAGTGGGAGTGTCCATCACTAACTGCTTCTCAACAAGAGGTGCAACTTTTAAATCCTGGGGAGCCCAACGTCCCCAACTGAAGAAAAAGTTGTTCAAGCTCCTCAATAAGGGGAAAAATATTTTTTAAGAAAAGAAAAGTGGAAGAAACATTCCAACTATAAGCTACTAAACCTACTACTACAAGGAACTAATAATAAAACTAACACTAATAAAAGGGGGAAACTGGTACTCAAACAGGCACACGCTAGATTCTGTCTCTGGCTGAAGGTGGTTGAGAAAGGACTGAGGGCAGTCCTGTATAGCCATGGTATGGGCACAAGGATGAGTTGGGCACATATGTGGTAGAATGGGCACTGTTACCAACAAGCTCCAGTCAAAGGTTCAGGGGTGCACACGCACCTAAAGTGGAGCACCTATAGGGACATTACTCAAACAAGAATAAGATTTCTTTATAGTACTAAGAAACCCCCTGCTCCACACACTTTCCGCTTTCCAGTTTGTGCGCCTACCCAGAGAGGCAGGAATTACATGCCCTAAATTCCAACATTGATAACATTTTCCAGCAGTGTAGATCCAGACACCCTTTCATATATGTTCAGAACTTCTCTTCCATATATACTCAAAACTTTTCCAGTACACAAAACCCCATTTGTAAATATTTTTAGGTATAAAGTTTATATGAAACAAAAATAACTGAAAGCAATTGTTTTTTTTTATAAAACTATTTCACCTGTATTATAGTTATTCTTTCAATTTAAGGAAAGATATTCATGACTTTGAGCCAGATTATTCCCTATCTATTATCCCCATCAAAAAACTTGCAAAAGAAAAAAAATGTTCCATGTAAACTCTGTGATTTTTCTTATCATTCCCTCTGTATCGTTTTCTCAGTTTCTGAATATACAGAGGGTACTGGACTGGAATTTCCATTGAATCTGTGGGGAAATGACACTCCACTGCTGCAGATACAGTGATGTTTCCACAGGCAGATAGCCTCTCTGTGGCTTTCCCTTGGCCTTGCCTCCTCTGTTGGCAGCGCCGCTTCCTTTGAAGCCGCGGTGCTTGTGGCTCTGCCTTCTGCCCATATTTGTTCCCTATTCTTTTATGAGGCTAGAATAGAGGATGCAGAGGAGGAAATGGCCACAGTTCTACCATTTCTGATCAATTTCTGTTCCTCTTCAAGGGCTAAGATCTTTGGTCCCTTTGTATTGATTTTCTGCTGTACCCTGTAAAGATTGCACCAGGGTAATACAAAGCTACAAGTGAAAAGTCATTCAATTGTACTGTTACCTGCTTGTATTATTAATTTCAGTTCTTCTGCACACTTTATATGGATTCCACCTGTAGCATATCTCATTGCCCCTATCTGTGAAATTGGGAAAATGTTGCATACCTAATAGGGGCTTTGTGAGGATTAACTAACTAATGTTTGTAGTGTTTAGAACAAAAATACAGTGCGAATGCTAAGCATTATTATTATTCTCTTCATACAGTATATTTTCTTCAGATGTGTCCTACTGAGCCAAAACCCAGAGTTCTATGGTGGCCTCCACAGAGTTTGTGGAAGATTCAGTGGATCAATTATTGCTATAACTCAAAAGCTGTAAGTCTCCTCACGCTGCTTCCACAATGTACTAGCTTTGCCAAATCCCTCTGCTAGCATAGAGCCAGTGTCCATGTATGAAAGTTGATATACAAGGATGACAGACAATTTACTAAATTAAGCATGCTACAAGAGAACAGTGATCGAGTGACAACCCAGCATCAGAGTGACATTGAAGTCATCCTGGCAGCTGATTGGCTTTTGTCTTGTGCCTGCCTACTCTCTACTAACAGGCATTTTCAGGCCCCAGATCATAATGTTTCTACCCATGGGCCAAACATAAGTCCAAGTGGGGTTATTTGAACTGCACTAATCTTTCTGCCATTCTAAATTTACATCAATTGCCTGCACAATAGGGATTATTTCTCATGCAGAATCATCAGGTGAAAAGTTTTTCTTCCAGAGTGAATGAGCATCAAATAAGCTGCTGCAGAGCAGCTATAGTTATAATTCTAGTGTTGGTTTACCCACTTCAAAGGGTGAATGAACAAATAGTGCATTGGGCCCCATTACCACAACTCATGTGGTTGAGTTTGTTCCTTGTGGTACAACCTTCTATGGTCTGCTCTTCATACAGATTGCTTACAGGATGCTTACTTGCATTACAATATAATATTTGGCCTTACTAGGTTTTCCAAGGTCCCTCCACAACACTACTCATCTTTTTAGAAGCCATAAGTGCCCATAAAACTCTGACTCTTTCTTGCTTTCTTCCACTGTTCACATTGGTAATATAGCCAGGAACATTTAAACTGTCTCTTCTGAGATTATGACCATCCTATGGTTAAAATAAATGTGCTATTGATAATCCAGCTCTTGGATGGATTAGCTTTCAAAAATAAGGAGTACAGTTGATTAGCAAATGGCTTTTTTTCCTGTGCAAAATATTTTTTCAGTGGAAAAATCCAAAACCTAACATTTCTAGACAAAAGCTTTCAGCTGACAACTGAAATGTTGATTCAGAAATGCTGCTCCAATGCTTCATGGGAGTTGTAGCTTTCAATGTCGTGAGCTACTACATGCATCTTAGAAGGTGTTGGATGTGGTGCATCCTGGGACATCCAGCTAGGGAACCTGTCCAGTAGAGAAGAATAAAGGCCTGAGAGACCTGAACTACAACTCCCATGAGGCTAGAAGTGGCATTTCCAAATAGTAATTTTTCAGATTTGGGGTGGGTTTTTTTTTGATGAAACATCTAAATGTGTCTATTTTCTACAGACAATTTTGCGAAAAGTTTTATTTAATAAAACCCATCAAAAATCAGTTTCAATGGGAAATTTTCAACCAACCCTAATAAAAACTGACTTTGATGTCTGTATAAAGAGAGTTTTCTGCCTTTGTTGAATCTGTACAAATCAGAGAGGACGGATAAACAGAGATATTCTACTGGCTTTTTTCTCCTCATTTGACTGCAGCTCACTTACCTGTTCATCCAATCAAAGGGAAATTTGTGCAGTTTGGATGATTTTATGCTGAATGTGTTTGCAGAACTATTTTTCTGTGACATGCAACTGATGAATACAGAAAATATTGCCATGCGCATGTAGCAATTAAATAGAGTTACATTTTCTTACCTGGGCAGAACAGGATGATGGCATTACAGCACGCAATTCTATCATCCACTGCCCCATCAACTTTCTTGAAAGAAAGATACCGAAAACACCATCGCATAAGTGTGGTCTATTTCTGCTTGCTGTATGTGCATCATCTTGTTGGGAAGGCGGTGAGAAAAGAGAACATATTCAGGGAAGGTTTTCTTGGGAAAAATTCTGTGCTGTGGCTGACAACCATTCGATACAGTGGTGTCAGGAGATGTGCTGTCAGGTTATAAGGATATGACTCCTTGATTGTCTGGCTCTCCCTGGACCCAGATTAGGCTACAATAGCCTGAGGGCTGCTCCAACTACATTAGCTGACAATAGGTTTTTCATCTTGGGAGAACGAGCTCTGGTTACACTTCCTTTTGTGCTGGAGCTGCAGGGGAGCAAGCAGGGAGACAGACATATTTTGCCCGCTCTACGCCCACTGGGGACTTCCTCATGCCAGAGGAATCCCCAACTGGGGAGATGTGGGTGTTTTTTGTCTCCTTGTGGTACCTGAGTGGGACAATGGAATGGGGCAAAGGAGGGGATTGACTCTTCCCTCATATGTGGAAAAGGGGAAAAAGGGAATCGGCTCATAGCATGCCATAGTCCGGAATCCAAAAGTATGCACAGCTACAAGGTCTGGAAAAACATGGGCCACTGATGATAACTAATCTATGTGGCAAAAGTTTTGGGTCATGATTCTCCACTATATAACATTAGTTTTATACCAATATTTCAACGTGGAGATCAAGCCCTCTGACTGCTAGCAATGAAGGCTTGAGACTTTGGGCAAAATCCTTAGCTGCCGGAATTGAAAAAGCTCCATTGACTCTAATGGAACTAGGCTGAATTTCACCAGCTGAGAATCAGCCACATATCACCTCATCCGTGATTTCATTTACAGATCGTTTGTAGCTGATTTACCACCTTTTCCAAGTGTGTCTGTATAGTATTATGCTACTGCAAATCCACAAAAATTTGTTTTTGAATGTTTAACATAAAATAACTATTTATTTTGCTTTCACATACTGTAAAAGGTTTGTTTAGGGCCTCAGTATGGTGTAATCTCTGTCCTAGACTCACTCTGTGCAGTCCTGATTCCAGAAAGTCAGAGCTTTATGACTTATATTTTTCTCTTTTCTCATTAAAACTCAATTTTATTAAGATACGTCTAGCAGACACTGCAGGGTGTTGATTTACAACTACATCATGGGTCATTGTGCCATTATGATATAAACTTAAATATTTTCCTTTGAAGGTGACCGTAATGTTCAACCTAAAGTTTATTAAAAAGAATATGTTGAATTTTTCTAGCTCAGGAAACTTCTACAGGATGTCAATAATCATTTGTAAACAAGACAATATAATAACATTGCCTCACAAGTGAACTGGACACTTTCTATGGCAAATCCATCATTCCTATCCCCTGGACTATACTAGAATAAATTAAAGCACAATGTTTATTAGCCCTAGCATATGTATCTAATTCTAGTATTATCATAAGTGATGTGGCATCCTTCATATACCGTAGCAAGAGCTACGGTAACGTGCTATGTCATAGTACGGCCCTCTGGTCAATATGACTTTGGCCATACCTTTTTGTGTGGCTCTCCTTGATTATCTTACATGTAATATAATTCATGGTTTCAGCACTTATGGCCTGATCTGCCCCCATTACTCATGCTGAGTAGTATCTTAGTCTGCGTGTAGTCCCCCAACTAGTACTAACCCCAGAACCTCAGCTGCAGTGCAGGGAGAGTAAAGGTCCAGTGACCTCAGAGGAGAACAGGATGAGCTGACAGATCCCTCGTCCCCAGAGTAGTACAGCTAGGTGTCTCTTCCCATACCCACCCTCCAAATCCATCAAACCATTCACTGGTTCATCAAATCCAGCTGTCTGCCTCATACAGATTCAGTGCCTGATGCTTCAGAGGAAGACAAGACTCACCTAGCCATGATATAACATGGAGAAGGGGAGCTATTTTGACTCCTGCTGCAGTGTTCCTTGCACACCTGGAGTTCTGAAACTCACTATATTTTTGAACATGAAACTACAGATTTTATTCTGAGGCATCATCTTAAACAGCCCTTCTTAAAAACAGGGTTTGACCTGGTGATCTGCACTGTAGGTAAATTCAACAGGTTCACTACATGGCAGCTGAAGAAGAATTTCCTATTATTTATTCTAAATTACTTGCCACTAATTTCATCAAGTGACCTCTTGTTTCTGTATTATGGGACAATGTAAAAATGAAGGACTGATCAGAGTTGGATACATGACCTTATACATCTCTATGTGGTCTCCTCTAATTCTTCTATTACCTGCTAGTCTCAAAATTTGCTGCACAAGAGGAGGACGTTGGTTGTGAAGAGATCATGTATGAGGACAATGCAGACCTCTGTAATGCAGCGGTCCATGGCAGCACACTCTGTTCCAGCGCACAGGACAGGATGAGAGGCTTGGGAATAATAGGGATATAGGTATAGTTTCCATGACCACATGAATCCAGTGACCATATCTACTATAGGTTGTCCCAGTGCTTTGTGCACTGCAATCAGCCCAGGGAATGGCTGTTTTCCTGATCTCCAAACTTCTGTGTAGGCAGAACAGACTTCAGCATTTCTGAGTTTGCCTATGAAACAATTTTTTGTCCTCTCCCCCGAATGTAACCAATTAATTTAAACTGTGATCACACAACTGTGCTTAGAGCCAGAATTAACTCGGTGCACTCAGCCCCTGATTCAGCAAAGGTCTCAAGCACATGCTTAACTTTAATTGAAAGTCAGTGTGACTACTCATGCTTAAAGTTAAGCACATTCTTAACTGCCTTGCTAAATCTGTGCCCTGAAACATTTCTATGGTTTTGGGCAATAATACTGGTTCTATCCATACAACCCTTTTCAGAATGTGGAACCTCTCTCAAGTCAGAAAAATCATTCAAAATGGAAGATACTTTTAAAGTATGAGCACTGTACTTTAAGTTCTATCAACTTATGTTCTCTGGGTTATCTTTGCACACAAAGAAATGAAAAATGTAATTCCCTTTTATATTTCCAAGTTCCCCAGATCAGAGGTAACATGCCCTTTGCATGCTTCACTGTCCAACTCTGATATCACTCCTCTATGAAAGCCCATTTATTCAGGCTTTGGACATAGGACCAGGATTTAACTCTGTCCGTTGATCTACTCTGAAAATTCATATCTCTTATGACTATGCTCTATGGGTATTTTATCAGATTGCAGTTTGAGTACATCCTAGCTCAACCCCTTTTACCTCATTTCTTCATTTTAATTGAATTATTATTGCTTTTGAAAGATTTATGCATCTGTTGGCTTTACCAACAGGGATGGGAGTCCAGTAGTTCAGCCTTAGCATACTCTTTCCGTTTTGGCTTCTCTAATGAGATTTCTGACAATGGTGCCAATAAGTGCTAGTTATGATAGTTATTTTTGTAATCCTGTCCACTAGATACTAGACTGACATCCACCAAACTCATTTCACATAGGCAACTGAAGAGCCAAAAAATGGTGATGACTTATTAGCACTACCAACCTGTGCCAAATTTGAAACTGGAGGGGAAAAGCTCTATATACCCTTAGCCTGTCCTTTGCTGGCAGTAAGAATGTTTCCTCTTTAACCGATGATATTATGAATCTGTAGTTGGTCTAATTATAAAGCTATTAGCTCCTCCCTCAATCACTTCAAATCAACTGAAGCTCAGATTTTTTAATCACAATGTTGCTACCTTTTGAAAAGACATCCATCTTATTATATTTGAATGACCTATATGGCTTACTTCACTTCCACCTCTACATACATTTATTACCATTGTTTATTTCTTCTACAGAATGTCTCATATTATGGAGAACAATTCTTATATATGTCACACCATGAAATTAACTAAGGAAAACATTCACATATGTCTAGCAAGAAACTTTTGTGAACATATTCCAGTTATGTTTTAGTTCAAAGAACTTTATTTGCAATAAAGTCCTCAAAATATTAAAAGTCATATTTAAAGCATTCTCATAAGCTGTGTATTGAGAAAAGACAAGTTTAATTCTCAAAGGCTCCATTATTGAAGCAAAAATTAATATTTGTACTGTTTCTAAATTGGAATAAAATTGCAAAGATGCAAACGCTATCCTATATCATAATCTATAAACCAGTCACAAATGTTAAATCAACTGTAAAAATGATTTAAAATCTACAGGAATAATTTTATTAAACTGATTTAAAATCACACGTTGTGCTACTTTCATTTATTAACTGTATCTTAGACAACAATGCATTTATAGTGGATTTGCATGAACATAGATATATACAGAAAGGAAATAGTCTATTAAAAGAGGACCTCTTCTGTGCATGCTTTTCTGGCACACATTTGTGGTAAATACATTTAATAGAACCATATAAATTAGAGCTGCAAAGCCCTTGATAGGTCATCTAGACAATTCTCTGCCGTAGTGAGTTTGTGCTCTTCAATATACTTATTTGTAATAAAAAAAAATGCCATACACTTAAAGATTTTCTGTTATCTCAAGATCACAAAGAACTTTACATTAATTAAGTTCGACTATACGATTATATTGAGTTACTAAGGGTGTGTTTTCATTGCAAAAAAAGTAATTAACCCAAGTTAGCTAACTTGGTTCAAAATAGCAGTGATGAGACAGCAACTTGGCTTTTAACTTGTGTTAACAGCTTGAGTTCAACCTCAGCCTCCCTTACAGTATGTCTGCACTGCATCTGGGAGTGAGCCTCCTAGCCCGGGTCCACAGATTTGTGCTAGCATGGCTTGAAATTAGTGCACTAAAAAGGGCTGTGTAGACATTGTGGTTGGGCTGGAGCTCTGGCTTTATAGCATGTCTACACAAGTATTTTTACCGTGCTAGCGCAAATCCCGCTAGCACAAGGCTCAATCCCAGTATCAGATAAAAGAACCTTGCAATAGGAAGAGATGGAGTAATCTTTGCCTCCATTAGGTCTAATCCAGATCATAGAATCATAGAATATCAGGGTTGGAAGGGACCTCAGGAGGTCATCTAGTCCAACCCCTGCTCAAAGCAGGACCAACAACAACTAAATCATCCCAGCCAGGGTTTTGTGAACCCTGACCTTAAAAACCTCTAAGGAAGGAGATTCCATCACCTCCCTAAGTAACTCATTCCAGTGCTTCACCACCCTCCTAGTGAAAAAGTTTTTCCTAATATCCAACCTAAACTTCCCCCACTGCAACTTGAGACCATTACTCCTTGTTCTGTCATCTGCTACCACTGAGAACAGTCTAGAACCACCCTCTTTGGAACCCCCTTTCAGGTAGTTGAAAGCAGCTATCAAATCCTCCCTCATTCTTCTCTTCTTCAGACTAAACAATCCCAGTTCCCTCAGCCTCTCCTCATAAGTCATGTGCTCCAGCCCCCTAATCATTTTTGTTGCCCTCCGCTGGACTCTTTCCAATTTTTCCACATCCTTCTTGTAGTGTGGGTCCCAAAACTGGACACAGTACTCCAGATGAGGCCTCACCAATTTCAAATAGAGGGGAATGATCATGTTCCTCAATCTGCTGGCAATGCCCCTACTTATACAGCCCAAAATGCAGTTAGCCTTCTTGGCAACAAAGGCACACCGTTGACTCATATCCAGCTTCTCACCCACTGTAACCCCTAGGTTCTTTTCTGCAGAACTGCTACTTAGCCAGTCGGTCCCCAGCCTGTAGCAGTGCATAGGATTCTTCCGTCCTAAGTGCAGGACTCTGCAATTGTCCTTGTTGAACCTCATCAGGTTTCTTTTGGCCCAATCCTCTAATTTGTCTAGGTCCCTTTGTATCCTATCCCTACCCTCCAGCGTATCTACCAGTCCTCCCAGTTTAGTGTCATCTGCAAACTTACTGAGAGTGCAGTCCATGCCATTCTCCAGATCATTAATGAAGATATTGAACAAAACTGGCCCCAGGACTGACCCTTGGGGCACTCCGCTTGATACCGGCTGCCAACTAGACATGGAGCCATTGATCACTACTCGTTGAGCCCAACGATCTAGCCAGCTTTCTATCCACCTTATAGTCCATTCATCCAGCCCATACTTCTTTAACTTGCTGGCAAGAATACTGTGGGAGATGGTATCAAAAGCTTTGCTAAAGTCAAGGAATAACACGTCCACTGCTTTCCCCTCATCCACAGAGCCATTATTAGATCTCTAATAGAGACTGGCTTGAGCCCTGAAGCATGAGGTTTAGTAGTATCCAATTCAAAATGTTTGTTATTGTTGCAGGAGAACTGCGCTGGTGCAATCTGCCCATCTCATTTACTCCTATGAGAGCTTTCCCACCTACAGGTTTAATGCCTGAGATCTTTGAACAAAGTGAGCTCACTGCACTTACCAAAACAGATGAAACAAGATCCATCAAGTCTTGTAACAAGCTCCCAGCAGTGACAAATATCTGATGCTTCAGAAGAAGGGGAAACAACACTCTCTTCCCCACCTATGTGAAATATGACCTACTATGTAGTTCTGCATATGTGGGGGGGGGAGGAGGGGGAGTAATCCTTCCCTGATCTCTGGGGTAATTGGCTGGAATTGGTTAGGTCATCTGGAAGTATCTTTTATAGTTGATTTAATGTATAATGCCAGAGCCAGTACTTTTAAGTGAGGGCAACGTGCTTGGAGTCCGTGGTAGACATAATAAAAGTTTAAATACATAAATACAATGAAATTATTGAGATAACCCATATGTAGCAGTATGTATGTCCACTTCCTTGCAGATTATTAGGGTCATCCTAGCCTAATATGTTTTTATAGATCTGTTCTGCTGTTAAATTGCCTCAGCACCAACCAGAATCACTAGCTGTAGCTAAATAATACTTCTGCATGAATAGTTTGTATGGAAACCTCAACAGAACAAAAGTCAGGCTGGGTTTAGGTTCTACTCAAACTCAATAATCTCAGTCCAGGGCCACAGATGTTTGCACAGCCTGAATTCCCTCTCTTTGTTAGCCACTACCTCCTCTCCAGGCCCCTCCATTTACCAACTCTTCTCACTGCAAGATTTTGGGGCACCACCAAGGAGGATCACTTGTATTGTTAGCCTTCATCAATACTCCAAAGTCTTCTGGAGAGAGGAGGAGCAGGAGATGTCCTCCCTCTCACATGCCGGGCAGGAGGCTCTAGGAGACAGTTCTACCCCCACTGGCCTGCATCGATGAATTTTTAGTGGTGGGGTTTCTTTACCAACTACATGTGGCATCTCCCCAATCACAAGGCATCAGTAAAGCCGTTAGCCCTCTTGTTGTCCCTTTGTGGTGGACTCCTGAAGATCTGTGGTGGTGGAACAGCTTAGCTCCACTTGAAGACATGAGGAACAGGGAACAGAAACATGGACATAATGTTTTGGGTGCAGTCTCTGGGTTGTGTGGGTGGCTGAGCTCTAAAGATAAAAGAGTCCCTTAGACCTTGGAATAGCTGTGAGGTCCCAGGGAGATGTGGAAGGGTTGCATGGAGATTTGGATTCTACACAAACCTGAACTTCTTTGTGAAAAGCAGGAATTGATTTGATACCACTCCCTGCAAAACAAACCCTATGGAATTTTGCTTGGACAACCCCTGTGAACTAAACACTCTGTCAAAGCCCTATTACACACATTACGGGGGGAAAAGACTCCCATTGGGCATAAAAATAACCCAGCAGCAGCTCTGTGTTCTTAAATCAGCAGATTTCACAGAATTTTCTTTTCAGCCTTTACCTCCTCACTTGTAAAAGGATGTAGCTACAACAGATATGATAAAACAATCTACATTCTTCCCGCAGATAAACACTCTAATGCACTTTATCTTAGAGATGCTGTTAGCATGTATATAAGATAGACAAAGTTATTGTTCCTTCAAGACTCTGTGTGACCTTTAACATCATTTTCCCCAAAAGTTAATTTCTGTGCTGAATGCAATATACTAAAACCCATACATTGGATCACTTGAAGAATTCAGATTAGGAATTATTGACAACTGATAGAACAAAAGTGCAAGATGAGGCAGATTTCCTCATCTGTCCATCTAAATGTTGGAATACATATTGATTAAAATATGACATGGTATAAAGCCCACCATAAATCTAAACTCTATTAGATTAACACAGGCATTTAATGAACATAAAATGACAACCTAAGAGAAAGCACTGAATGTCAGTCTTCTCTCAATTTGTAAAATTTTAACCAACCTAAATAAGCAAATTTTGAAATAAACAACTATAAGGGTATGATTTCTGATTGGCTCTAATATTTGTCAGTGCAAATTGAACCCTTAGATTTACACATGCATAATGAACTGTGCCTGCCAGTCTGAGTAATTGCACCTCAACCCAATTTATGTTTGCAATGACTTAATTACAGGTCATCAGCTCAGGTTTGCACCTCTAAATGAATTATAGGTGCAAAATTGTTTCAAAAAAAGGGTGGCCACCCTTCTGAAAATGGGCCCAGTTGCATGTGTATATTATGCATACAGTGGTCAAACTCAGGAATTCCATTCTGTTTTGAAAGTCTCTAGCAGTTAAGGTATGTCTACACTTTGAGCTGCGGGTGTGATTCCCAGCTCAAGGAGACATACCCACGCTAGCTCTGATCGCGCTAGCCTGCTAAAGACAGGGTGTAGCTGCGGCAGTGAGTTGCAGGAGAGGCTAGCTGTCCTGAGAACATTCCTGTCTGAGACCCTAGGCACATACTCGGGGCAGCTAGACAATCCTGTTGCCATGGCTACACTCAATTTTTAATCACACTAGTTCATTAGACCTGGTGCGGGTATGTCTCCTTGAACTGAGAATCACAACCCCAGCTTGAAGTGTAGACATATCCTTAGAGACATATTCTTTGTACCAAAAATGAGGTATATCACTAGAATCAGAATACTGTTAAAAATGCAATTAACTTTTCATTTACAGGTCCTTTGTACAGCATACAGGTGAAATGCCACCCCAGTGGGACGTTCACCGATTGCCTCTAGGCAAGGGCGCTCTCTTCTGCACAGCAGTCCTCGGGCTCTCAGCAACTCCAGGCTGTAACATAGATCTGCTGGAGTTGCTATTCAAGACAGTAAATCAGTACCAGCTTGAAGACTGTACAGAGCCTCCACCTGGAGAAGTAGTCTGTGCACTCTGAGTGTGGGCGTCAATCTCCCTCCCATAAAACTTTACAGGGAATCCCAGAGCATCTCACCTACATCAGCATGGGAAATGCATACAATCTAAGGAACTGATACAACACACACACATTTGGATAGTAACGAGCAGATGACAGGCAGGCCACTAGGCATACCAAAAAAAGGAAACTGTAGGAAAAGGCTGGGTAAATAAATGTAATGTAAATAGACTAATAATATAAGCCCCCACCCACACACATACAATTTTCTCTTCCAACACCATCACTGGAGGGGTCTCCCTTATGCAAAGATTGGCTAGCTGTACATGCAGTGATAATTGCCCCAGTGTTCAGTGTATAAATCTTGGTTGGCTTGTAGGTGATAGGGTCTATTGCTATGGGTAAGGGACCCAACTGACTGAGTGGGAGATGGGGCAAAAAGCAAGAATAGGGTGGAGAGATCTCAGGAGTCACTTACTCAATGTCAATTATCTCTGATTTTCAGAGATGCTACATACCCTCAGTATCAAACGGAGTTGGGGGTGATTAGCAGCTCTGGAAATCAAGCCCCCATGTTTGTGTGTACACCTCTGGAGCCTGCTCAAACTATTGTCAGATGATATCCAGATCCACTCATGGTTTCCTTGTTCCTGCCTCAGACAGGAGAAGGAATCCTGGCATTTCTGAGGATGGAAGGATCAGGCAGTCCCTCTGCCTTAATAATAGCCTCTATTTTCTTGTTTCTGAGCTGGAAATTTCCCTGATGCTGTTGCTGGCAGGGGCCTACGCATCCCTTGTCTCAGCAGCAGGGTCCATGTGGTAGTGTTATTTTGACTGCAGCTTGCAGAGATGAAAAAGGAGCTCTGGCTAAACCCTCAGTTCCCCTGGAGCTACTCTGGACAATTCCTCCTAACACCAGGGTGGCTTTCCCAGTCTTCTCCACTTCTTTTTCCTTCCAGCAGTCTTTAATGACCTTTTCCACTGACTACTTTTGGAAGAGTTGGGCTTTCATTGCTATTGCAATTGGAACCAAAAATCTGTGCTCAATCAGTTTTCCTCTAGGAGCCACTCTTGTAAGAGAGAATGTATTAACCCAAACACTCCCCGAGGCTCTCTGAAAGGAGACTGATCAGGAGCGTCTACACTTGGAGCTAGAGTCCCAGCTCACGTAGACACACTCACACTAGCTAATGCACTAAAAAACAGTAGTGTAGCCACTGTAGCATGGGCAGTATCAAGAGGCGGCATGGGCTAGCCACCCCAGATACAGACCCACAGTGTACAGGTAGGTTTGCACTAAGGGCAGCTAACCCATGCCACTGCTCACCAATGCACATAATACAGCAGCTACAATACTATTTTTACCACACTAGTTCAAAGAAAGCTAGCATGAGTAAGTCTGTGGGATGGGAATCACCTCCCAAGCTCCAAGTGTAGATGTAACCTGACAGAAGGGACAGACAAATGTTAAATCCCTATACAAATTACATAAAATTATTAGTATGTATTTTATGTTTAGGTTTTTAAAATATCTTAATTCTCTCTCTCTCTCTCCCCCCACTTTCCCCCTCTCCCGAAGTCCTAAGATATTAGACCTTAGATTCACATCTATGGGAAAGCTATTGTAGGTATTTTTATGGTTTCTAAAATGTATCCATTATAATTAACCTGTTTTCAAAACGCAGTCCAACTCAAGCTCAACTTTGTTTGAGGTGGTTGGGGTTTTTTAATGGAATCTCTTTCACTTATTATTTTTATTTCCATTCACCTCTGCACTTCTACTTCTGATCCCAGCCAGAACCAGGAAGTACCCAAAAGGTTGCTCCTGAGGTATTTCCAACCTGACTACAGCACCAAATACCAGATATCTCATTAGAAAGCCTGTCCTCGTGAGATTTCCAGGTTAGTTCTGCAGACTCAAGTAGGTCAGATACTTCAGGTTAGATCTGGTGAAGCACCCAAACTTCAGGGTGTTTTTGTAAACCAAACCAGTATTTTTCCTTTATTTTATTTTGTGCTTAAAAGAGGCCAAGGATTAGGATTGAGTGAGTGTATAATTAGTATAAATGGAATCTGAATTGTTTCCTCACTCCAGAAACAGAACGCTTCTTGAGGTTAATTGAAAAAGCAAAGGAAAAGCACTTCAGCACAATCTTGTTCTGAAGTACTGAGGTAACCTTCATACCATAGAAATATACAGAACTGATGCTTTTAGTTTGTTACCTATGATGGATTGCACTCCATCAAGGAAAAATTAATTTTAGACGTATGAAAAGAGTACTTATCTGGCTAACCTTTGGCTCCTCCTATATTGTATAGTCTGGGCTAGCTTCTGCTCTCAGTCACAGTCATGTAAATTTGGAGTAACTCCACTGAAGGTATCACAGGTGTGGGATGTAAATGAATTTACACTGCTGTAACTGAGAACTGAATCTATGTGCCCTGCCTCCCAACTGTCAGGCAATGTGTAGAAATGAAGAGATGTTGAATGGATTGTGTATTTTGGACAATACTTTTACATTCCTCTTCACTGCACAGAATATCAGTTACTTTTTTCTACCAATTCACCCCCATCACTCGCCACCTCTCTCCCCCAACCTCTTCCTCCTTTTATAACACTACAATACAAAATGCATTGATTGACACCCAAGATTTAGCCCTGTCAAAAGTACAAGATATTTCTGTGGTGAGTCAACTATGTTCTTTACTAAGCAACACAACAAGAAGTAAGCAAAATATCTCACATACAATGATTTACTATAAATACACCACCTCCTCGAGTTAGGTACCTTCTATGCAAACTGACAGGGCAGACTTCATGTTAAGAAAATTAATGTGCTCTCTTTATAATTATTTTGATTGCATTGAATTAAAGTGGCAGCATACAACCTTGTTTGTGTGATAAAGATAAATAGACACCTAAACTCTCATATAAAACATTCACATAAACAGAGAGACGGACCCAAACCGAGGCTCTAGATCCCAACTGAATTGAACACAGGAGGAGTTAGGATCCAGATATGAACGTTGTGATTCTGATCCATCTTTACTTTCTAATTATATATCTGCTATAAGTCAAGACAATGGGACTAATCCTCTGCAGGTGTAAAATGATGCAACTCCATTGACTTCAATACAGTAGTGTCAGTTTACACTGGCAGAGACACTGGAGACATGCAAGGGAATGAGGGAAGGAAGGAGCCTCTCCCTCAGGCTGAGAAGCTATTTTGCAGCCACTACTCCAACCCTAAAACTAATCTGCACAGCAGTAAATCCTCCAGCCCCCATTAGGTGCTGTCCTACAGGAATCACCCACAGATGTGGGGGATGCACCCCTGATGCTCTCTCCTTGTCCTGCCTTTTATATGGCTGATTCTGCTGCCAGGGGACTTCCAAGTAGAGCAGGCTGAAATTGTGCGATTTTGCTACATGGCTGTGTAGATGCACCAATGAGGAAGACAGACATTTCTGGCAGTATACCGGAAGCAGGACAACATTTCAGCACACATCAAATATTGCTGTATGTAATCCCATTTTGACAATACAAAAGCAACTGCACAATGTGTGTATGAGGGTTTACTGCTTTACGTCTAGAAAGAATCTGAAACTAGTCGCACTAAGCAGAAGCAGAAAGGTTCATAGCAAAAGGGCAACAGAAGCGTGTTGTAAGCATTGATGCTGCAACTTCTGTCTCAAATGTGGTGCCACTTCACAGTGTCAGATGGTGGGTGAAAGACACCTTGGACCTTCACAAGCACAGATGAATAAAAATCCATTTCAACCCCTGGAAGTGGGAAATACTAGTGCAGGGAGTCACTGTACGGCATCAGTTGCTCTACAGCTCCAGAGCACTAGGTGTCTGATAAAAATTAGATGAATTTGGAGCTCTATATTGTACTACACCAATACCTTTGAAATTTAAAAAAGGGACACAAGGAAATTCCAAAGCACATGGAGAATAAGAGTTTTTCCCTCCTGTGGCTACAATGAATGAGTGCACATAAGCATCTGCCATACAAAATGATACCCACATAGAAATTCTAACTTGCACGTCCATGTTTGCAGGAAAGGTTCTAAGTTTTCAACCTTGCTACTCCACTGCCAGCTCCAGCCCCCTTCCATGTACCAAACAAGTTTCTACCATATTCTACTGCCAGGTAGGTGACACTGGAGGCTCAGGTAACCTCGGCAACTTATACAAATATCTAACATTAGGGGGAGAGAAAAGTGAATCATACAAAGAACATATCCCTAACTCATTTATTTAACAAAAAAGAGAGAGGTAAATTGGGCAAGATGTGTAGATGACCAGAAATTCTGATGAAAAAGGATTAGGTATTTGGCTATTTCTCCTCAAGCACCTTATTTTGCTGCTGTTGAAATCAGTGGCAAAACTCCCACAGATTCCAAGAAAAGCAGGACTGAACCCTAACTTAGCAACAAGAACATAAATTTGACGGAATTGCTGGGCATGAAAGGTAAGAAGGGAGAACAGAAAGAGGGCAGCAACAAATAAGTTGGTTATAACATGAAAGGCTTAAAAATAGAGAGTGTGGCCTGTGGGAAAGCATGGCCTATTTGGAAGAGAGAGACAAGGATGACCTTGAAGAGAAGGTGTCATGAACTTCATTGGAGTTACTGTGAATTTACTGAGTAACTGAACACAATCTGACCAAAAATTAAACAGGATAAAGAGACATGACTGGGAGCAGAGGGGATTGAGTTCTTGAAGAGATTTAGCAAAAACAAAGATCTGGGAGCTTAGAGGCAAAGAGAGATTACAGCCTGAAGACTAAGAAATGTAGCTTTGGATACCCAGAAGAAGAGAATCTTAAAAGCAGGGGAAGAGAGAATGAAAGAGACTAAGCACACCAAGAGTGCTAATATAATACACTGGCCTAGTGGTGACCACCTCTCCCTCCAGTGGTTGGTCCCAGAATTGATACAACCGGCTACTTTATCACAGTTAAAGGAGCTTCCCTTTACTTCAAGTGGTGTAGGCAAGTACTTTTGGTGCGGAAGATCCTGTGTTTGATCCACACTAATGGCCTTTGTGTCTGGATGTATATACAGCCTTGGTAAATTGGTCTGTTAATGGTTAATTACACTAAATTTTATAAAGGGAATTAAAAAATAATAAACATGCTGCATTAGAAACATAATTCCCCAATTCTAACTAGCATAGATTATAAAAATGCTAATATATTGATATTATATAAGAAAAATGATGAATAATAATAAACTGTTTGACATCACTATGCTGCCTCTAACGAAAAAGCACAGTTCTTGCTGACGTGTTAAGTGTAACAAACATTAGATTGGATGCACTCTTCTCCCCCTGGGGAGTGGATACCAGAGCAAACTACAGGTGACAGAGGTTAGCTACGTCGCTTCATGCACCACTGAAAGGTGCTCTGATACCACGAAGGTGAGGGTGATGTAAGAACCTCTTAGTTAATGCCAGGGGAATGCTCCAGGCACTCACAGCAAGGAGGATACTACAGCAAGTATTTTTAAAAATACGCATGAATATTGGAATAATAATGAAAATTATTAAAAACCAGACACTGTACTATAAAATCCAGACAGACCAAATTCATCCCTGGTGTAATTCCAGGTTGAATCAGGCTCAGAAAATGTTAACTGTCTCATACCTTTAAAAGCGCAGTTGTTTAAAGAGTGTCTGATGTATTCAGTCATGCTGTGAGGTAAAATTACTTTCTATTGTCTATTTATACTTTTGTAATGCTGCTTTTTGTTTATGTTTTATGTGGTGTTGGGAGGAGAATGGACTAGAGGAGAAATTTAAACTACTGTAACTTGAAAGAAGCTGACATTAGTGGGATGTATCTAAGAAAGACTCAGTGTTGGAAAAATGATCCTCATAATGTGAAATATAATGTAAAAACTAAACTCTTTCACAGAGGAATTGTGGAATAGACTAAGTGCAGTATGAAAGACAAAGGAACATCCCAACAGAATGAGAGATGTTAAAAAGAATACTCTACATTTTGTAACAGTCACAAAGTTCTCTCTATGCAAATCCTTTGGATCACACAGATTTCTCATCCAGAGAGTTAACATATTTGATGATCACACTAATGTTTCTTCTCAGTGAAAAAGTGGGCTGGTCTACTTACCAATTCACAAGTATGCACATACAGCATGCCAATGAAATCACCTGTAAACCTGCAGTAGCCAGGTGACAGGGGCAGTGCTATATGTAACGGGAGCCTAGAGTATTAGGTTGTCTCCAAAAGTAATTCCATGCTGGGAGAGTAAAAGCAAGTCATCTGACAGCAGATAAGGAAACGCTGATGTCAAAGCACCAAAAAGGAAATGTCATCCTGGAACCACAGTAGGGAGGAGGGAAAGGGACATTAAATGATGTCAAGAGGTCGCAGGGTGTTTTCTTTGTTATCTTAGTAGAGAAGGTGGACATTTGTCAAGAACAAAACTATTCTTCACTCTTCCTCTTCATAAATAACTCAGCTAGGGGAAGAAAACCTTCCCGCAATTAAACTCTTGTGCATGTGCAGTTTCTAAAGCAGTTCACTTCTCAGTACTCCATAACCAGAGATTTTGTTTCTTCTCTTCCAAAAAGCTTAAATTACAGCCCAGAATGTTTTGCAAATCACTGTACTACAGCCAACAGGCCAAATTCATCCCTGCTGTAATTCTAGTGCAGCCTTGGTAGTCACACCCAGGATGAATTTGGCCCAGTATGTACAGGTACCGCAATATGTAAACTTCCAGTTTTCAGACTTTTTTTTTTTTTTAAACTTGGTTCTTCTTCTTGTTTGCAGGTTCTGGGCTCCCTCTTGTGGTCATCTACAGATTTCCAGCTATTAACCAAAACCATCTAAAAAGAGTTACAGTATTAAGCTATAATAAGCACCCACTGTGAAAATGCCAGGCCAGTCTCAGATCCACGCAGATGTCTTGAATAAAGCTGTCCTTTGTTCCCATATCTCACTCTCTCATTCCTCAATAGTTCCCTTCAATGCCGTCAAAAACTTAAGTAAAGGAAATTTACACTCCAAGTCCACAATGACACCAATGAAATGGTAAGATTGGGCATAAGGGCAGCTCCTGTCTAGCGATGCTGGCCATTACCAGAGGGGCAGGGAGGGCACAGGACCACAGCAGTGCGTTAAGGATATTCTCTCTGTCTGCCTGGGAGCCCTGTGAGGCACAATGCCTCCCAGAGCTCCCACTGGGCTAGTGCAACTCTGCACCCCTCAAAAGGCAGACCAGTGCCTTAGTCACATGAGTATGCCTGAAATGAACAACCGGCCCAGAATTATACCTGCCTGAACAGGAAGCTTGAAAAGTCTCAGAATTTCCCAAAGGTTGAGTCACACACACAAATTCCTTCCTCAGGCTTTTTTCTTCCTTTAGAGAAAAACAAAACATACTGAAATCACTTATTATTAGTAGTTTAATCAGTGATGTAATACACGCTCAACTTTAAGTAAATCTGGAGAATAGTGAGGCTCAGCAACTGCCTATGTAGGACCCCGTCTCTGTAGTCCTTCTCCATTCTAGTCAAGGTTGCTTCTTCGCCTTTGCCCATAGCACCGGCAGCTGGGGTCACACTAAAAATCATGACATGTCTGAGATAGTTTTGCCATTGTGAGAAATTCCTCAGCAGTCTGGGGGGAAGGCAGGTATTCTCAGAAGCCTGGCATTCCCCTTCCCTGGCCACTGGGTCATCACTTCCATTCCACCGAAGTCTTTATGACCGGTTTGGCATTTGAAAGATTTTCTGCCAAAGACCCAGATACTTCCAAGTCTTCGACACGTTTAACTCTACACATAGCAAGTGACCCATTGAGAACACAGGAAGTAAAGTTAAGCACGCACGTAAGTTTTTATAGGATCATGGCCTAAGTTTGCAGGACTCTGAATATATTTCTGATTCAGGCCAATGGAGCTCAAATGCATATTGCTGCTATTATGAACAAGTAAATCACACAGCCTTTCCTAGTGCTTCTAACTGATTTTTATTTTTCATATTGAATTAGGAAACTTTCTTTGGCAGGGCCTTTCTTTAATTGTTTATACATGATTTCCACTTACAAGATTTCACATCAGCATTTACTGAAATGGGATGGCATGGCGTCCTATTGGTACTAATGCTCCAATCAGGAGGTCAGCAACCTACAGCTTGAAAGCTCTATCTGACCCTTTGCACAAATCCTTGTGGTTCAACAGTTAGGTAGCTCTCCTAGCCTTGACCTTTGGCTATAATACATGCAGGTCAGCAGCTCAGCCACTGGGTAGGTGAAAAAAAAATGTAAGGGTACATCTATACTACCCGCCGGATTGGCAGGCAGCGATCGATCCAGCGGGGATCGGTTTATCATGTCTAGTCTAGACGCGATAAATCAACCCCCGAGCCCTCTCCCATCGACTCCTGTACTCCACCACCACGAGAGGCGCAAGCAGAGTTGACGAGGGAGGCGCAGCAGTCAATTCACCACAGTGAAGACACCACGGTAAGTCAATCTAAGTACGTCGACTTCAGCTATGTTATTCATGTAGCTGAAGCTGCATAACTTAGATTAATCTTCCTCCCTCTCTGCCCACCCCCCCAGTGTAGACCAGGGCTAAGCCTAATAGTCTGGTTAGAGCTTTTTCTTAACCTAATTTCTAGACTAGACGCGATTAATCAATCCCCGCTGGATCGATCACTTCCCAGCGATCCGGCGGGTAGTGTAGACATACCCTTAGAGAGAGAAGAGAGAACCTGGTGGGAGATGTTGCAGTGATAGTCTTATAGATGAATTCAACTGTATTTGCTTTTATATATGCTGGCCCATTAATTTATTGTGAGGCAAGTACTGTCCCTGTGGTCACAGAGGATCCCATTTTTTAAGTTGGCAAGACATAGATGTTTGCTGGATGCCTCATACTATGCATTAAACTGTCAACAAAACAGGATATCTCCCATGATAAGAAGATAGGGAAAACAGCAGACACCCCTCAACGATGCAACAATCGGGCATGTGGAAATAAGTTCAACTCATGAAGAAGTATTTCATTGAGGTAGCTTATATTTTTGAACTCGGACCAATATAATTTCATTCCATTCCAATGGAGAAATTGATGCAAAGTTAAGGTTTTCAAGAGGGAAACTTATGAGGAAGGGTGACACCCTTGGGTTTGATAAGTGTCTCTGTCAGCTGAGCAAGATTTTGCTCTAGACTTTTGACTATTGAGGGAATGCCTAGAACCAGGCTGAGTTCCTTTTCCCAAAGGCTACCGCAGGCTGGTTTTGTGCTTGGTCTTGTGAGGTGAAATGATTTGAGACACATCTGGAACCCTGAAGATTGTTGCTGGCTCCTGAGGATAAAAAGATGTAGTGCAGGACAAGACCATGGTCAAGAATCAAGTGACAGAAGATCAGAATGTGAAGCAAATACAAGGCCCAAATTTTAAACAATTAACAGGATGTCCAAATTCTATAGTTGGACATTCAAACTGACAATTAGGCACTTAAAACAGATATTTATGTTTCTTGGGGGATCTGAGCAACCAAATGTAGGATTCAGATGACCCATGGGGTTGAAAATTGGGCTCCCCTTATGAAGAAATAGATCAGCTATCTAACCTAATAAAAATGTAAGACTGGAACTAGTTCCCCTAATCTCCATGCAGCAGCATGTGTCTGCACCCAAGGTTGTGGGTTATATACACCAGAGATGGGCATACACCAAATCCCAGGATCAGGTGTTGCATTCCTTATAATGTGCAGAATTGATTCTGGATCTACAGACCTCCACCTTCCAAGGAAGTTGGGTTCTGGACCTCAACATTGCAGCTTAGGTCCAGCTCTAGTAGATACCCATATCTGTGACATGAACATCTCCCCCTTCCCCACTTGATTAAGAGCAGAGAAAGTACAGATTAATCCATACTGTTCCATTGTACCTGTAAGATTAATGTGTACATTGCATTAGACCAATCACATTCACATAAAGAAATATTGTTGTTGTCCTTGAAACTGGCATCTGCACTTGCTTTGCCCAATCAGCGTCTGAGTCAGAAACCCCAGGTAAAAAAAAATGTTAACAGTGTTCTAAAAAAGTGTCGACAAAGCATTATGACAAGATAAGTGATGTGGCCTGGAAAGGGTTCAGCCCTGAAAAATAAGCTTCGTTGAACTGTGCCATGCAGTCACAAAAGCTCTTGCCTCTGTTGTGCATGAGTAAGCTAAGGGCCTGACTCTGTGTATGGCATAGGTGAGGGTAACAATAAATGTGTTTGCACTTCTGTAAGTAATTAGGTTTGAGGTCTGAGCTGATGGATAACAGCAAGGTGAAGAACCTGGAAATACTAGTCTGAGACTCCATTCAGAGACTGAAGTCTAAACAGTATGCTAGTGTTCCTGAAAGTCAACCTCTGTGAATCCTCTGTAAGGTAAATACTGTACATAACTTTTCTTTTTGTGCAGCATATAACAATTCACTCATATAAACCACTTAAGGATCAGAAGAGAAGCTACATCTTCATATTCCATGTCTGACAAAGCTAGAGCACGATATCAGAGGTGATGAATAGAGAGTTTTGTCTGTAGTATCAGGAGTAGATTCTGTGAGTGCCAAACGGCTGCAGCTTGTAAAGCCTTTGCAGACAATGATCCCAGACTTCTGCTGAATAGGGCTCTGAGTTGGTGACCACTTGAAAATTCAAACAGAACATTTTAAATTTGAAAATGTTGCATAGTCTTAGCATCTTTTTCTTGCTAGTTTCCCTAACATCTTAACTCTTCTTTTGATCTATGTGGCACTCAATATTTCCAGGTTTTGTAAGACTGAATATTTCTAAAATTCTGCATTCTGACGGATTACACAGTTCTAAAACAGCATACACTAAGACACCACAGCAAAACAAAGCCATGCCAATCCTGGAAAGTACTGAGCGCCTCCACCACCAAACTTTAGTAGGACAGGAGGCACTAACCACCACTTATCAGTACATCTATCATATTATATCTTTTGCAGCTGTTGAAAAACAATATCGGTGCTTTCAGAGCAGTTTCATCACAGATTAAAAAACCTAAAACAACATCAGCAAACAAAAATAACCATATGCCTACTTGACCTAGGATACATAAACCTGTTGTTCAGAACAGAGATGGGATTACAGCATTACTTTTTAGTAAGTTGCTTTTCATATGGGAATTTCTTTTCATAGTAAAGATCTGTATTTAATGGCATCAACATAAAAAACACCCCTATTTTTAGTTCCGTGATCATGGACATATAGATTTTTATAGTGTCTGCAAGCCTACATTAATGTTAATTTCACCATTCTCCTTTGTATTTTGTTAATGTCACAATCTGCTGTAAAACCTTGCCAAGTTTCTTAACTGTCATGTTAATTCCAAAACCTATTCTGCACACTTTGACATTTCAGGACAGAACATGGCAGTGAAAAAAGATTAAAAACAGCTTATAAGTATTATAAAATCTAGAACTTTACAGATGGTGGAATTATATCTGCTGAATAGAAATGCAGCAACTTGGAACACAATAATATTAGAATATCCTATTGATTTCTAAGGTAAATATTTTTCAGAGGTACCATAAAATATCTAAATAGCGGGAAACACTTCAAAAATGTAAGAAAGTTATTTTATTTTAAACATCACACTGGATGTGTATATTGTATCTGTGCTAGTATTACGTTTCAAAGGTTTTCTATACCATATAAATAAAGGGCATAATAAGATCTTGATTTTATTCACGGTCAGTTCAAAGTTCACACAAATTATTTCACACAGGGGATTTGTCTGAGGGTTTTTGTGTTAAAGAACTGCATTAATGTACTTTAGATATTAAATGACAATGCCACATGGTAAGAAATTTGCACGAATGAACAGGAAATTAGACACTGTTTTTTTAACTGATTGCTAAAGAATGTACACTGTTTAAATGCATACTATCCATTTCAAAGGGAAGCATTTGCTGATTCCAGGAAGTTTAAAATCGGCTAATCAGAAAGTAATAC
Organism: Malaclemys terrapin pileata; assembly: GCF_027887155.1. NCBI lineage: Eukaryota > Metazoa > Chordata > Testudines > Emydidae > Malaclemys > Malaclemys terrapin. Next base: position 22,264,633 of record NC_071518.1, read on the forward strand.
AAAGTTAGAGTTGAATATGCCTTTTTTTTTAAAAAGGAAACTGTTTCTTTAAAAAAAAATCCTTTCCCCTTTTCTTTAAGGAGTGCTTATTATTTCCATCATCCTTGTTGAGTTGTTGATGAATAGCTCACATCGTTTGCCAAACTCCACCCTCTGTCTTTTTTCTAAACCCTTTACTCATTATTTGCTCAGTCTTTTTCCCACAGCCTAGACAGCCTGTCAAGGCAGCTTAAATAAAACACTGTATTAACATTAGGAAATGGCATTCAGTTCCCAATTGATCTCCTAATACTTTATGTTGAAATGATAATTGGTACAGTCTTCATTGAAAAAAAAAGAGAGAAAAACTACTTTTCAGTCACCACAAGGTATTATCTTAGCTGATGTATTCAGAACCAAACAGATACATTTTTAAAATCTCCCCCATCTGCTGGAGACTACAGTCCACAATTCTTTTCAGCTGACATAATCCACATTGATTCGTTCAGCAGATAAAATTCAGGCCACTTCTGCCCTTTATAGGAGCAACATAATACCAGTCTTTATTCAGTAACAATGTAACATAATGGGATCGGAATGTGCAAAATGACTGTTCTTAAATTACTGTGACACACAAGGGTCCAACACAAGCTGTGGTTTAATGTAAAAAATCATTAGGCACAGATTACTAAAGTGGTCCTGCATTAACAAGGTCATACCAAGACTATTTATGATATTTTTCCGGGGGGTGGGGGGGAAGCCCTGTTTGCTAATATCTTGATTATGAATGTGTTTTTAAGAGGAAAAAATCTGCTGTTTTTACATGAAGAAAATACTGTTTATTCAATAATGAGTGCAACAGTTAAAAATCCCATAAAGACCTTTTCCAAGGAACTAAATTAATCTATTAGACACTGAAGCACACTCACAACAAAATCTAAATACCAAAAAGATTGTTAAGAGAGTTGCCAGAAATGAATATTTGGGTACACTCTATACCAAACACATTTAAAGGACCTTCAAAGATTACACTTCTCTTTTGATCTAACTACAGACCACTAGAAGAAATCTAGCAAGTTGTTGCAACACAGTTCAGGGGTTTTGCCTCTATGTATATCATCTCTATTTAACAATCTTACCCTCATATACTTACAAATCAACGTATCAACAAGAGAAAGCGCCAGTGAAGGAAAGCAGTCAATTTCATCCCTACTAGACCCGTCTTTACACAGTAAGTGTTCTCTGACCATTTTGGAGCACAAAAATGTAAGAATCTCTTTGTACAATTGTTGCCTTCTATGATGAAAAGAGTGGTCTATTAGAAAATCTAAGGTTTAGGACATTTAACTTTTGATTAAAAAGTATTTCAGAACTATTATTACTTGCTTTAATAAAAGAACAAACAACCCTTTCTTGCCCCTACCAAAAATTATCTACCCATGTAGTCACTGGGCTTTGATGTTAAGGCAGATAATCTAACTACCTCACATTAGAGTTAATGGGTAGACTTTCTGGCACAGTGTTAGTCGCTTTTTGATGCACGGTTAGTGGTGTCTTGCCCTAAAGCCATTGTAGCTCAGGCCCAGGGAGATCACCCCAATGTAAGGCTGATCCTGCAGTAGCATAAAACCAACCGATGACCTTTTGTGACACTAGGGTGACCAGATGTCCCCATTTTATAGGGACAGTCCCGATATTTGGGGCTTTGTCTTATATAAGTGCCTATTACCCCCCCACACACCCCCCATACCAATTTTTCACCCTTGCTATCTGGTCACTCTACGTGACACACACTACTGCCAGCATAGCAAGGAAAAGGAAATGTGGTCAGAATGCCTTAGTGCCAATTATATCCTCAGTTGTGATTTTGGTCCTTTGAGCCTGTTTGCAGCTAGCATGAATTAGAGCAGCTTTTAGGCTTCTCTAACTCCATGCATGGAGAACAGCCCTGCACACAGCAGCAAAATGACTGGGAAAAAGCAAAAGCTTTAAGCCATCTTTGGACATGTACACTTCTGACCTACACACTGTGCACATCAAGTGCACCCCAGGATATGGCCCAATTGATTGCTGCATGTGTATAAAGTGGGTGGGCCAAATACTGCTCATTCTACTCTCACACGGCGACTGTGGGAGTAATGAGAGCAGCATTTGGCTGTATTTTACGACTCTTGTATCCAAAAACTATTAGAACTGGGTGAATTTTTAAATAGATTTGCTTCATCTATACTCACACTTTTTGTGCTCACTTCCCATGAACATTTGAGCAATCGGGTTTTCCTGGCATGACTGTTTGTAAAAAGTAAACTTCAAACATACAGGCGTATTCGTGGAAACTGAATCTTTAGATTCAGACATGTGAGTATTCTCTCCCAAATTGGTTTCACACACATCCAATGAATTAACAGAATTAACATCATGAAACTTAACTGACTAATCACAATTAACCAACACTGGAACTGGGTGGAGAAAGAAAATTTCATTTTGTGGAGGATTTTGAAATTTCAAAATTTGGTTTTGTTTCAGTTAGGAACAAAAGAAAAAAAATTGAAATTATCTAGGGAAATGAAGACAGGTACTCTGGAGCCATCCTCCTGGGAGCCAGAGATTCCAGGATTTCAGATCCTCTGCAGCCCCCTTTGCAAGCTGATGTGAGCTGCCAAGGAGTCGGGTGGGTGAACTGCCAGGAAACTAGGCAGGTTTCCGTCTGATTCCTGCCTGGGTTCCCTTAGAATTTCCTTGATATCTAAATGCCTTTGCAAAATATTTAGATTGTGACAAACCGGCAAAGTCCTACAAAAATGTTTTGTAGGGAGTTTTCTGAGTAGTTCTAACCAACACATCTTGAATAGCGAATACCTGTAAAAAGTTGTTCACAGTCAACCCAAAGCATTAAATAAGCCACACAAAAATTAGCTGGATACTTATGAATAATTTTGAATAATGTGTTATATAAGCAGCTCACTTTTGTCAGATAGTTACTAGGAAATGATTTTAAAAGATAGTGCAAATCAACTTCACGATTCTAACCATCTTTGAAACTCACTACACTAAAACATTTGCATATTCTAGTGAACCTGAGATGTCAATCTGACTGCACAGATCCAATAACTGAAACATGTGGCCTTAAAACTTGCAATCAATATAAACCTTTTAGAGCCCAAGCTTCACAAAACTGTATCAAATATATATTTGATGAGAAGCGGGTTAATTGAATAATTGATTACTGAGTTGCAATTAAGTGCCTTTCAGATATCTTTGGGAAATAATGAGATATAATAGTGATAGATATTTATTAGTTTATCAGCTATCCCTGATTTATAGGTATAATTTGTTTTTTAATTTCCAAAGTCAATTTTTACATTTATATATTTTAATAATATAGTCTCCAGTGAAAATCAATATAGAGTGTATTTTCACCATAGGGCTATCAACAGCTACGCGAGAAATCTATACTTACCAATTCAGCCAGTTCCACTGCAATCTTCAATATTATAAATACCTTGTGTAAGATATATTTTGCTAAAACTTTCAAGCTTTGCCTTCTAATGGCACTCATATAGCATAAAATATTTGTTGTAAAAAAGGTTAACCAACTCTAATTGTGCTTACAAATCCTGAAATAGGTGTTTTTAACTACAAAAATTTCACAAGATCTTTAGGAAAAATGGAATTAGCATTGTACGTATGTTTCACCTTATGATTAATTTTTATCCAAATGGAAAATACGTTCATGGGAGTCACATTCGTATCAATTGCCAAGAGGAACATTAGGATACTTTTAAGTGGACTAAACACTTAATCTATAAGAATCTGATCCTCAAAGCTGTTTTCCACTAACTCCTCAAGACTACCATTATTATTATGTTTTATATACATTGCAGTAATGCCCAGAGCTCCCTGGAAAGCACAGGGCCCTGTTGTGGAAATATACAAAAGGCCCTGCCCCAAACAACTTACAATCTAAGACAGGATAAGATTTGGTAAAATTGTCTAATTGCTCAACAGTTAGTAAGGAACCATTGAGATGAAATATAACCCTTTTTTACAGAAGTTTTGAAGTTAAGGGTACTCAACGCTTTGTGGCCTTAGTCCCGCGACACTATAATCACTCCCTGCTGCTGCTGACTGTCATTTGATTTACTGCTTAATAATCATCATCAACAAAAACTAACTTTTAGGGTCTGATCCTGCATTCATTCCAAATGACATCCGCTGACATCAGTGGCAACTCTGAAACACTCCATGGAATTAAGGCAGGTTCTAATTAATTTAGGAAAATATTTCAGCTATCTTTGATTGGTACTTCCAAGATGTGATGAGAATGATGAATAAAATAACTTCACATTTTCACTGAACAATCTGAATCTTTCTTTTGTGACTGCCACCTTATAATTAAGCGTTATGAATTAGTGTGGGGAGTTAGAGTGTACTGTGAGGCATGAAGCAGAAGGCTAAAAGGAAAAAAATCAAAATACTTTCTTTTAAGTTAAATATCTACTAACAATAGCCCTGGATATATTAAATGCCCATTTATATGATTCCTTATTGAGCAAATTCCCTCAATTACAACAATGTAAATCCAGAATAACTCCACTGACTTTCCTCATTTAAATTATTCTGCCTAGGAGCAGTAGACGTCTGTGTGGGATTGGGGGCGTGTTTGGGGCCAGGTATTCACTAAAACCACACCCTGGCTCTCAGGCCGTACCCATAACAACACTTATTGGTTGAAATACATCACTGACTTTTTGGCCTTTTAATCCTCTGACCTATTGAAGTCTGAGCAGGCGCTTTAAGGTCAGTGAAGCTACTGTGAATTTACTCCAATGTAGCAGAGCAACATTTAGCCTGTAGAGAATGCTATTGTATAATATTGGCTATTAAAACAGAGCACTCAAATTCCATGGACACCTGGAATAACCTCCCTTATGCACTGCACTTTATTTTGTGTCAAGGGTGATGTACACTTTATGTTGGGTCTCACAGCAAAATGACAGGCACTGCTGTCCATTGACAAAGCCACATGACACTTAGGTGTCACATACAGAGAGTGCAGATGTATTATCACTCTACCACTTAGACAGGAATGACATCCTTTGAATCTCAAGAGACAGTGTTTCAGACGAGCTAACATAAGTGTGCCAGTTGTACACTCAGCAATATTGACAGTCAACAATTCTGTGTACATCAATGGTGAAAGAATACTAAGACTTAAAGACAACTGATTTCAGTTTTTATAACTGAAATAATGATAACATAAAAGAGATGACTGGATAATATTCTTTAAAAAAGGAATCCAACCTAATACTGATGTTTAAAAGATTGTTTAAATTATTTTTTTGTTTCAGATTTGAATCATACATTCTATATAATGGATAGGTTTATTCAAAAAGATGCTCTGATACAATTTCTTACAAAGTAATGCATCACAGAAAATATGATCATTTTGTTTTAAATAGTCTTGATTCTAAAGAAAAAGCACTAGCTTTCTCTCAAGTAAATCTAAGGACAATAATATAAAGTAACCCCAAGGTGAATCATAACACTGACATTACTCCTCATGCTAGTGCTAATGCGGCTTGTGTTTGGGTTTTTTGGGGGAGGATGTTGTGCTTTTACTTTCTTTTACATCGAAATGAAAATATAGTTTTCATGTGCCAGGCAAGGCAAAGTCCCTTAAAATACTAATATTATAATAACAATCTAAAATACGTGAGGCCAAACTCTCTCTACAACATATGCCTAGGGGCATGACAAGAAAGCTGCGTGATTCAGACCTATACAGCTGCTATGCATAGGTTAGCAGTCATTGGACTTGCAGACACATTATTCAGCAGCCATTTCACAGCTAAAACCTATATAGAAATGCAGGAGTCTTTTGCTGAATCACTCCAAGCTCAGGTACAAAACCTTGCTGTAACATGCAGGGAAAGGACTACCAAGTCATACTTGCTGGAGTGGGAAATGGGGTAGGAAAGTAATTAGCTTCAACTGTCATAAAAAAAAGAGTTTCTGTGAGCAAGAAGGAACTAGGAGGTTAGGATGGAAGAAGTCCTGAAGGGAAATCCTAGGAAACTGGACTGGAAGTTTGGAGAGAAATAGCTCTGACAACAGCGACAAAATGTTTGTATATAAGCTTTGGCTGCATGAAGCCTTATTCTTTTTGTCTATGGCTATGGAAGTTTGGTGCTTTATCCTTTATTGTGTTTTAGAATATCTTAATACCCAATCTGTATAGGTTCCATTTGTAAAAGCCAAGACTCCAAAGTTGCCTGTTTCATTACAATACATATTTTATCCTTGTACAAGTTAACGTGACTTTAAAGCCTGCCTAGAGATGTGGAAAACAAATTTCAGAACTTCAGAGAAAATCATGCTTTGAACAGTTTTGTAAAACGTGAAATGATTTGCGGTTTGGTTTTGAATTTTTCATAGTTGTCCAGAAAAAGTAAAAGTTGGTCTTCATTGCCAAAACTGAGAAATTTCATTACAAAAGGGGTAAATTTTCATTTGACACACAAGTCAACAATTGTGATTTGTTCTTAGGCAAAATATGTCATTTGTAACGATAAAAAAAGTTCTATAGTGAAAATGAAATGTTATTGGTGAAAAATCTCAGTTTCTCTTTACATTTGAAAATTTCAAATTTTGCATGTGGAAATTTGTAAACTGAAAATTGATTAATGTTGTTTAAAGCTGTACAAAGCTACACTAACGGTCTTAAGTGAGAATGAGCACATTGTTTTAATACAAACATCCTTTGGACCTCATGAATATATTATCTCATCGTGTCATTAGTCACACCATATTTTTCTACCAGCAAAAGGACAAGTAGAATCATACTTTAATGCATCAGCATTTCATAAAGCAAAATAAAATCATTTTAATTTAAAACTTAAAAGAGAATGGAATGTTCTACACATATAACACACAGCAAAGGGACTGTGTGGAATAAACAAGTTATTTTCTCACTTTAGGAATGACCATACCTAACTGATTCATGGCTCTGCTGTGCTTCACCACTTATCACTTTGCCTGACTCATGAAAATAACATTTATGAATTCTCTTCCTTCCTCTCAATGCCTGAAATTTACCTCTCACCGCACAAAGCCTGAGTAAAAGGAGCGAAACAGGAGATTGGGGGATGGAATTAAACCTTTCAGTCCCCTGGAAGGTTGTGGGGCTGCAGTGAGAGCCTTCAATGCTGCTATTCCAACCAGGACTGGCTCCAGGGTTTTGGCCGCCCCAAGCAGCCAAACAAAAAAACAAACAAACAAACAAAAAAGCCGCGATCGTGATCTGCGGCAGCAATTCGGCAGGAGGTCCTTCGCTCCGAGCAGGAGTGAGGGACCTTCTGCCAAATTGCCGCCGAACAGCTGGACGTGCCGCCCCTCTCCGAAGTGGCCGCCCCAAGCACCTGCTTGGTCAGCTGGTGCCTGGAGCCGGCCCTGATTCCAACCTATAGGCTGGAAAAGTCGCTGAAATTCCTATGTGTTTTGGAAATTGGATGAAATCTACTGAACCCTCCACAGGTCTACAGCCATATTGTACATGCCTCTCCATGCCAGCTTATTCAGACCAAGTACAGAGGCTCATTTTGTCATAGGTAAGGGATAATAAGGTAAATTTCTCTCAAAGGGGCACCCTTGGGGCATGGGTCCTCTACACTGGGGTGAATTTCACCAATTAGGAACACAGTTGGTGATCCTGCAGCCTTTATTTAGATAAAATGGTCACTAGAGTAACAGGACTTTTGTCTGGGTAAACCACACAAGATTAAGCATATATATAGTCTGAAATGCCTTCCAAGTTTCAAAAAGGGGCCACATTTCTGACTGGGACATCTCTGCATTGCCATAATACAAATACAAAATAATTGTATTTTCCAGCTTTAATTCTCATTCTAACTATCCAAGCTTTTTGAATAGCCAATGTAAAAAAGGTCTGCAGTGTAAGTACTTCATTCATATGGCAGAATTAAAGGATGACTTCAAACAACTCCACTATGCACTGTCACATGTGGCATGCTCCAAATGGCCACTGACACGAGTATAACCTACATGCATGAAACACACAGCCATGGATTGGGATGTTTGGTCTCAGGTGGCAGGGTAAAGGAGCAACCTCTTTCTGTGGCACATTCCCCTCTGTACAGCTTGACAATTACACAGGAGGAACTGCTGGTGCAAGGAGCAGTAACTGACCATTGTATCTTCATCTCCCATTTTACAAACTTCAAAGGGAAACCCAACAGCAGCATTAGTCCTAAAATGGGGCCTCCTGAGCACTGTGAGGAGACTTGGATCTCCGGGGATGTAGGCTGGTTTTCCTGGTGAGCCATGAGCTCCACCAGATTTATAGACCTCACCCTTTCCCACTCTCTGTGATCTCCTAAACCCTCTTCCTCAAGGGCAGGAGACAGAGGAAACACCATAAGATGAATCTTCTCCTCTGTGTTGAGAACTTTTCTTCATTCATGGTTTTTCCTTTGGAGGGAGGTATTTTCCCCTAAATAATCAATGGACTGTTACTGCATGAGATTTTAACTGGTTTTCCCATTCCATATCCATTAACACTTTAATATCTAATAAAAATCAGAAAGTCCTCTAGTAAGGTGCCTTGATACTACAGTGATGAGCACAGAATAAATGGCTAGATAGATGGATCCTAAATATTTCCTTTTATCAACTTTAAATAGCACAAAAATTCAGTAGACATAGTGACAAACATCTACAATTACAGAAAGCTTTTGGGGTATTTTACTCCTATTCAGATAACATGTACTCGTGTCGGTCTAATCATAAATATAATTATTCTTCAGTGCTCTATTACAAAAACCAATAAACTAGGCCTCAATAGAGATTCTGAAATTACTTAACTTTTCTTTAGGAAAATATTAAAACAGCATTATCACATCAATGAGAGGAAAAGACAGGAAGATAATAAAGTTATGTTAAACCTCCCTGTATTTACTCATGTGTGAAACAGTTATGTCTGGTCACATAATTGCAATGGTTCTGAGAAATATTTCATATTTTATAATGAACATTAAAAGAGTTTGTGGATCATTACTTTATATGAGTTCCAAAGTTATTACATAAAATCCAACAGGAATGGTTATAAATTATTTGATCCTCTAGTCTGGCCTTGGTAAACATAACATGAAGGCTGAAACATCTCAGCAGACAAGATTCATGGTAATAGGTAAAGTGTTTCTACAGTTAAAGAAGAAAACACCAGAGTACTTGTAAACAAGAGTCTTAACATTTTTTGTTTGCTGTTTCAAAGAAATTCTTTTCAGCAATGAGCTTTAGTCATTAAAAAAAAATAGCTTTGTTTAGAACAAAAGGAAAACTTGCTCACAGGCACGTTCTTTCGCCTACCAATTTGGCATGGCCCTAAAGTCACTGTCAAATTCTTGATCTTACAGCACAGTATATGTTTAAAATACTGTACTTAGCCAGGAAATAATATCACAAGCAATTATTTGATTTTCAAAAGGATCCTGAAGAGCATCTAATTGAAATACGAAAAATACAGTATACTAACAAAAATTACATACTTGACACAATTATGTGGAATTTTTGTCTTCAAAATAGAGTTGGCAGGCAGCATTTTAATTAATAAATGATCATTTGTGTCAGAGATAAATGTAATACCACAGGAATTGTGTCCCACTTACTCCTATTTGCTCATATTTGTAACAGGCTATTATATTTTGTGTCAAAAATATGGAGTGTTTTTTTGGTTGGTTTTCATTCTATAAAAGCTTTCAAAGAATATTAACATGGCAAACTCATTAAGATACACAGAACAAAACATTCAATAAACATCGGAAAAGTAAGTTTAGATAGTCTTGTCAATTAAAAAAAACCTTCCTACATTTAGGAAGGTTCAGATGAAACATTCAAATCCTGCAAACCCTCAAATGAGTATTCCCTAGTCACTGGAGTGGTCCAATTGCTCATGTATGAAAATCCCCTCATTGCAGGAATTACTGGGTGAAATTCTATGGCCCATGTTATGCAGAAGGTCAAACTAGATGATCCTAATGGTCTCTTCTGACCTTAAAAATCTATTAATGGGTTTTCAAGTTTGAGCTTTATGGGCCTGATCCATAGGCCACTGAAATTAATGGAAAGACTCGTATTGACATCAGTGGTCTTTGGATCATGGCCTATGGAGTATCTGATGTAAGTCTTATTAGCTAATTGTTTTTTCAACTTTATTCCACAAACTCCTAAAGTTTGATTAAAGCAATAAGTCACAATTCTGTGGTTGCTAAGGCACTTAGCTTAGGCATATTCTTTCATCACAAAACACTTGGGTATGAACCTACATGCCTTGCAATCATCTACCCTTGATGTCGAAGATGTCCACTGTAACTTCACTCCCTGTTGAGTGTTCCTAGCCAAAAGACATTCTGTTTTACATTGTCGGCTACCTTACAAATATCTCTTTGGGAAAATGTAATTCCAGAAGTTGAAGACACAAAATTTGCACATTTTAAATGTCTTACTTTAAATGTTATGCTATTCTTTACATTTTTGGCATCAGAGCCACCCAGAGTAGTGATGAAATATTTTTAAGATGCATTCTATTTTCTTCCTCATTTTCTTCATTCACCTGGGTTCTTTCAGTACACTTGAGCATTTCTTCTTCACTAGTTGTCCATCAATTGTTTGCATAAGTGTTTAATTTGTTAAATAACTACTTTCTCCTCAACTCATTTCTCTTTAGCTTTTTGGGAATTTTTAATGAAGATACAAAATTACTTTAGTAAAACTCTCAGATTAAAGAGAGAATGTTTAAATTATTTCCCAAGTAAAAGAAAATATTCATATTTAAAAAGAATTATTTTCTGTATGTAGAAATGCATAGCCAACAGTGTAGACACTGAAAGACCTCACAAAAGTACCAATTTGCAATGTAAGGAAAAGTGTGAAACTGGATAAAGCAAGAAAACTACCCAGTGTTCCTATAATGTACCAAATCTATTGAATTAAAGTATTCTGTTAATTTCTTTGTAATTTCAGAAGTATGCATTTATGTCATTACACTTTTTCTTAGTTCATGGAGCTAAACTATCTGGTTTAGTTTAGATATAGATATAGATACAGATAATATAAACACCATGAGAAAGTTTTTAGAGATTTTTTTAAGATACTTGGTTTTTAAAGATAATATATTCATCATTGTTTTTCTTGTACTGAAAACATTTTGAAAATATTTTGCTATGTCCTCTAGGTGGTGCTAATACTGCACAGCTTTGACTTTTCAGCACAATGAAAACATTAATTTGCTATGAGATAATTTTTGACGTAAATGTAAAATGGTGCCCATTCGAACTCAGTAATGAAGCATGGTGCATTTCTACAGCTCCTAATTTGACTAGTTAAATGACTCCATTACGTGTCTAACAGACAGAAGCAAATAATTTCTGGTCAGTTGACGCTCACTTATCCGTATCATTTTACCCTGAAAATAAAGTCTCTAATCTACAGTTTCTTTGTCTTAGTTTTTTTAAAATATTATTAAAGCAAACATACTTAAATAAGAGAGATTAAACCAACACAAACTAACAATTAAGACTACAATACTGAAATCAATTTTATGTAATATGGGAGGATGAATAAAAAATTTTTAAATTGAAATAGTAAATTAAATGAATGCTTGTCCTGGTTATTTCAGCTGTGTTGTCTGACAACATTTCTATTTTTTTAAATAAACTCTTTTTTCAAAATCATTGATTTTGAAAGTCCAGTTAAATACTGTTAGCTACTCTATTAAACTTTATCACAAAACTTTGAGACTGTTTAGAAAGACCCTTTATGGTGTATAGCAATAAAATAAAAATGCCGTCTTAATAAATATCAGGTGATGAATAATTTTGCCCTGAGGAAAAAAATGGTTAATGCTGAATCTTAATGTTCCTCATCTAAATGCTTTTTCTTCCTGCTAAAAACAAGTTTAGAATTAAAGCATATCACTTTACACATATTGCATGCATATTAGTGAGACACAGCTGCTTATGTCCCACTCTTAAGAGCCATATGATTAAGTTATGGGATATCAGATAATCCAAAGTCTCTTTCTATTGGTCACCTTTCACAGACAAAGGCTTTTTAGTTTTAAGTCCATTTAATGACAGAATGTCCAATTCTATAAATGTGTGAGTAATTCCAGTGGAACACCTGTGGCTCCCTCCACTAGAATACAGAGTGGAAGATATAAAATGTCATTACAGTAACATTCACTGTCTGACTTTAACTGACAAAAGCAAAAATATTCAGAGTCGAGGCTGCCACTCCACCCCTGATGTATTCCATCATGCTCAGGTTTCCAGGGTCTCAGAGCAGTAAGTGTGATCTTATATATCATATCCAGTACCAGTTTTTAATCAAAATGAGGTGAATTAAGGACAGAGTGGCTGTTTTCTGGTTTAAGTTGCAGCCTTAGGGGGTTCATTTCCATGGAAGTTTGCAGGGACAGAGTCACTTGACTCCTATAGTAGTTAACAAGAGGGATGGGACAAATTCTTCCTGTGCCATTTGGAAAATTTAGCACCTAATCTTATTTTAATGCCTTTTGCACTTACATTTCTTTGAATTATTTTAAGTTATATATATATATATATATATATATATATATATATATATATATATATATATATATATATATATATATAATAAGATAGAGAATATTACAAATATTTTGTTTCTATTTTAATACTTTGATGAGAGTCTGAGACTTCTAAAGAATGGTGGGGAAATACATTCCAGGGGATCTAGACAGTCGAACGAGCTACTTTTATTCCTCCCTTAGCTCACTCTTTTCTATTGATGTTGTCTTTGCAACCCATGGCAGCAGAACTGCTATGACCCAAATCTAAGCCTGGAAGGTTATAGTAAAATGAATGGGGTTCTTCTGAGTATCCATTCTTTGCATACAATATGCATACAATGAGTTAGGACCAAATTTACAACTAAAAGATAAAGCTGTTGAATTTCAGCAGGGTTAAGTTTTGATAGAAGTGTCAGTGACTCTCAAGGCTAGCTCCTGCTCTCAAGGAAGGCAACGGCAAAACTTCCAATTGACTTCAGAGAGAGGAGGAGCAGACCCTGTATGGAATAAAAGAAATGGAAGAAGTGATTCTATATGAAAATGGCAGATGTTCAAAGAGGAATTAATATCAGTATAAAGAAGATACATATAACTTAGCAAAAATACACTAAGGACACAAAAGCAACCTCTAAATTTGTGAGTCAAAAATCTTGGATTCATAAGAGGAAGGATGGACTACTGATTAGCATGCTAGCGTGGGTCTCAAAGATTTGGGTTCAATTTCCTGCTTCATCATAGATTTCCCATGTGACCTTCAACTTAGTCCTTCTGCATCTCAACTCCCCATCAGTGAAATGGGAATAACAGCACCATCCTACCTAACTGGGATATTGTGAGGATAAATACATTACAGATTGTGAAGTGCTCAGATACTACAGCAATGGAGGCTATATAAATACCTATGATAGATATGTGTAATGATCTGACATTCAAAAGTTAGGGTGAGGCCACCTTTAAAAAGAAGCTCTAAGAGCAATGAAAAGTTCATTTGGAACCAACAAATCTGTGCACTCCCAGGCTCCTGCTCCTTCTAGCTTCAACAGGAACAGGGGCAGAGCCATGTTGTCAAGAAACACCAGCTACCAAGGATTAGAAAGATTAACAAATGAAATTAAAGGTAAAGCGGTAAAAATGTTTTGGGAATACTATTTAAGATCCAAAATCAGTCACCAAAGATGGGCTCCATGCCAGAATTTTGCAGGAAGAGGCAAAGGAACAGGGAAGCTTTAGCAAATATCTTTGGAGGGAGAGGAAATGCCACTGGATGGGAGGACTAATGTAGTAACAGCTCTAGGGAAGATCAAGGAAATTAAACACTAGTAAGCCCAACTTCAGCAGTGGGGAAGGTATTGGAAACACTAATCAGGGACAAAATAGGGAAAGTTATGATTTAATTAAAGATATTCAGCATGGTTTCACAAAAGGGAGATCATACGTAACAAAACTAATAGAATATTTTGAAAAAAAATAAAGAAAAAATAAAATGATGAAGAAAGCCGTGAGCATGATTTACTTGCACTTTAAGAAGGCTTTTGCTGCACTACCTCCTGAAAGACTAATTTACAATGTGAGTAAGTTTTGAAGAGAGGGTGAGCTGAATACTGGATAAAGAACTGGATAGGATATTGAAGGCACAGCTTTTCCTTACATTAACATAGAGAGATTAGGACGATGGGAGGTGTTGGCTGGTGTCCCACAAGCATCACTAATAAGCTGATTTTTTTCACTTTCTGTATCAGTGACCTGAAAGAAGAAATCTACAAGAAAGGGGGATGAAATTTACGTAATATAGAAAATGGAGGGGAAGCTGCAGACAGTAAAAATGAGGGTGTCAAAAAATGAAAAATGCTGAATGTCTCTGAGGGAATATGGAAAGCGATTTTATACAATTCAATAAAGAAAAATTTAGGGTGAACTACGTACAAAGAGAAAAGGAATGACATGCTTAGAGTTCTCATCAACTAATGGGGACACAACAGAAGTGCTGTGAGGAATTCTGAATAAAGTGCTAAAATCTTAATCACAAGACCCAACAGCAGCACAAAAAAGTAAAGATACCTCTGTGATACACAAACTGAGGTATTGACTGTAAAGTGTTAGAAACCCTTTGGGCACTTTATAACAGAATAGCAAAGAAATAATTTGGAATATTGTACATCAGCTTTGACAGCATTATCATTAAAAAAATTGAGGAAGTACAGGATATCAAGTGACAAAATTATCTTAGTCAAAAACAAACCAGATCTATATTCCTTCGACGAGGAGGTTAAGGAGTACGGAACTGCTATAGAAGGCTACTTAAGCTAGTGTCATATCTAACAGCAATTGGGCATGATCTGATGCTAAGAGAAAGTAGGCACAAAAGGAATTCAGATGGAATTTCTTATGACGTATGCCACCAAGGACAGCAGTAGCAAAAACTTGTGTAACAAACTATTACAGAAGGAGTTGCTCAAAAGAAGGAAAGAGAGAGAGTGTAAGTGACGGTTGTCCCTGACCTTCCATCCTAAATAACCTCAAAACATCTGAGCCATGATTTAAAACAGACATTTGCAGGCAATTGCATGCATATCATGGGCCAGATCCTCAGCTGGTTAAGGTGGCTGAGCTCCATACATTTCCATGTGTGTATATAATGTATGGGTCCAAATAAGTGAAATGCATGCACAGATTAGGTGTAGGTATATACATATATCCAGGTAGGTATCTGGCAGGCCATGAAAATGCACAAATACCTGACTGGACATGTATCTATGGCCCAGATCCCAAAAGGGAGTTGAACGCCCCAGTACCTTGCAGGATCTCAGCCTGTGTGCATAGGTTATGCATATACAAAAGTCCATGTGCTTAGAAAACTGATACTTCTGTTTTTCAGATTCTAAGAAAATATATAAAATGAATTTAAGCCTTAATGGCATACATACTTTTTGATGATAGTAGTGGATCTCATGAACCATGTATGAAGTCAGTAGAATGATTATGCCAAAAATCTTATTCCACAACCCATCATGAAAATGAATAGGATTTAAATACTATACTATCCAGAAGGCCCCGTCCCAGTCAGAATTAGTGCCCCATTGTGCCGTGTGCTATACAAACGCACACATATACACACATACACAATTATCTCTACTGCCTTTCAACCTAGGCATCATTAATTAGTTGTTTGTCTACATAGGGAGTTATTCCAGACTAGCAATTCCTGATTAACTCCATGTGTGGATGCTCTTATTCTGGAATAAATGTGTCTACACATATTGTTACTCAGAAATAGTTAATCCACTTTAAAATTCACACCCTACTTTTTTCTGGATTGACTTTCATGTGTAGACAACCTCTTACAAGCACTGTTCCATAAGTGGGCTTTGAGGAAGGATTTCAATGACAGATTGGAAAGAGAGTTCTTTGTAGGGATAGTGTAGAAGAAGAAGGTGGAGGCACATAAGAAGGTAATCAAGGCTGACATCCCTGTTATAGCAAAGGGTGCAGGAAGTGACGTGATAAGACACCAACAAGACATGGTTAGAAGATAGAAATATAAAGGCTCTATATGCTATAAAAACTGATATTTTCAGACCAGCCTGTAGTGAAAACCAGAAGCCTGATCCAAACCCGACTGAAGTCAATGGAAAGTCCCCCACTGATTTCAATCATTCGATCAGGCCACAAATGCTGCAATCATTCTTACTTTCTGTCCATCAACACTTGTTTTATTTGTAGCTATATTACCAAACAGCACTAAAACTGGCAAAAAATGTTTCCCACTGATCTAATATTACAACAGGGATTAGCCAGTTTTTATAATGAAATACAGCATCCGGTCTGGATATTCATGTAGAGGCATCAATATACCTATAACTCCAATTAATGGCAATGAGAATGACACATGCTTTGGAAAGAATTATCGCCAACTATCAGCCTTGTGTATTTAAAATGGCTGAATAACAAATCCCTAAAAACTGTGAAACCCCAACAGCCCCTTAACTACAATGTCACAATTTACAAGTTCAGGGTAATAAATACTAAAAATATATAGATTGTAAGACTAAGACGTGGATCAATAGTTAGGGACAGAAGGGTGGGGGGAGAGAGAGAGAGAGAGAGAGAGACAAAGATAAGTTCATAGCACTCAAACAGCATAACAAGAAATTAATGAGTATGTTAAAGGTGCACTGTCCATTATGGCTTAAATGTTCCAATAGTTAATTGGGAAATGACAAACAATTACCTTCAAAATTGTAAAGAAACAGGCAGATACTATATGTTATTTGCAGTTAAAACAAAACAAACAACCAAATACAAAATTGGAGTTGGTTGTTTGCCATATTGCCCGTTCACTGTGAGATTTCTAAAAAGAGAGGATTTGTTAGCTGGATATAAAGTGGGTCTTTAACTTTGGCCTAACTTTATCCCCTGCAGCGTCTCTGTAACAGGATGATGAATGGCACAGGAATTCAGGGTTCCTCTGCTGAATCACCTGCATGTCAGGTGCTTGTGTTCTGTATGAAGATTCAATCTAAATTACTGAGGAATCATAGTGGCAGGTGATCTTCAACCAGGAAATAGCAGGAGGGAGGGGTATCAAAGAATCTTTCCTTTTCTGACTGAACAGAGGGTGCTACGGATGGAAGGGGGCCATCAGGGCAAACCCTAGAAGCAGCCGACCTTGGGGAAAAGGCTTAGACTGAGCTTTCTGTTTTGTGGTTATACTTACATTTGTTAATAAAGCCAGGAAGGGAGAAAGTTTGAATTATATTCCTGGTATAGGCATGCTTTGTTCAGAGGAGGGTGGGAACCTAGTTTGCTTACACTCCCCCCCAAAAGATTTTCATAAAGATAAGGATATGGAAATGGATTCAGTTATCTAAATATACTAACCCTTTAATTTACAACAGAGCCTAGTTCAGTGCCCCTTAACGATAACCAGAACCATGAATACAAGGCTTCTTGAATGAAAACAAAGCGTTAAAATACCTGTCTGGATTTTCTCTTGAAAATCAGTCATTGAGAATCATCTGTCAGTAAGACAAAATTAATTACTACATGTAAAATTGAGAAAATCAACACAAATTTAAATATTACATAATATTACAAAAATTATTATAAAAATCCTATTGTTAATTAGTGATGCATGTGTACCTTTTTAATAACCAAAAATAGCCAAGATTTACCACTGTTATACATCCAATTTTAAAAAGTGTTTTGTTTTTTTTTTAATTTTCATTGACTATAGAAGCTTTGGAAAAAGCCTTCTATGAAATACAGTAACTTGCAAAATTCAGTCATCTTTTTGAATATTTGTTAAAGGGTTGGTGCTGAAGAAACCACGTTAGCTTAAGTGTTAGATGCATGAGCTTAGCAGGTAGAGTAAATAAAAGCCCTAACCACTTCATTCCCTAAAATCAGGGCAATTATCATGCTATCCCAGTGCAAATATTTTATTAATTTATGCAAAGCTGGTTTTACTTAGACAATTAAATCAACTGCTGTAAATACATTAAACATATTTTTATATTTAAAATGTGAATTTAGCCCTGTATTAAATTTTTTAGGCCTTATTCGAGAAGATTGTATATGTTTACAATTAAAAAAAGGATTTAAAGGGCATTTGAAATTTGGCAGTGACCTCATGCACAAGTCCCCCTGACTAGGGCTCAGTGGAATCCAACATCCCCCCTCCAAAAATGATTTAAAAATTCTAGCTGTCATTTTATGTACAATATATTTACCAAAAGGAATGATTTCTAAAAATATATATATATACCCTCTCTTTATAATGGAGGCATCGCATTTGCATTATCTCCTTAAACACTGCTTAGCTTAACCACTTTTCAACACATAACCTGCTGTCCTTTCAATGAGAACTATTCTATGATTACAAGGGATAAGATGCAAGCTTGGTCTGGAATTCTGGCCTTGTACTCACAAGTACCGATTTAAGGCTGACTCTGTATGCTTTCTTTCTTTTTTTTTAAATAGACGACAGTTCATTTCCAACATCATTCCCCCTCCTTCCAAGCATCCCCATTCCCCCAAACAAGAAAGATTGTTTTGTGAATGCTGGATCATGTTACTCTATTCTGTTTTAGGGAGCAGAATTATACATTGTGTAAGAAAATGGAGAAATAGATCTACGCACCCAGCAGAGGACACAGGGGGCTGGAATTTTAATGTTGTTCCACTATCTATCAACAGGGATAACAGCAAATATTTCATTTCACTTTTCCAAACTGGCTCTTGTGATGTTTAGCCCAAGCACCTAGTACTACTCCACTAAAGTCAATAGGACTTTTGCCATTGATTTCAATGGCAGAAGGATTGGGCCATAGAGCTCACACTGTGAGGTTCTGAGTGTCTCAGGTTAGGGACTGAACATCCTTTAGTTTCAAATCAGAATGGAGGACACTCAGCATCTTGCAGTATGGGGCCTCAAATGCTCACCCATGCCTCAGAACCAATTCTATCTATGAGTGCACTCTCGCTGAGCACTGGGTATTTAGCTCTAACTATTAGTAAGCAAGCAGCTTGTGGCATTTCATAAATTAAAAAGAAAAAACCTACTGAAAAGCAACTAAAAATGTAGTCCAAATCTTTGTAGAGTTGCAGAGCACTCGGGCCCTCTAGGAGGGCCTCCCATTAAAGCAATCTCCTTTGGCATTTAGACTGGTGTTGATAGGCTCTGGAGGGAGCTGTTACTAGCCTTCCTTAACCCGAGGGTGTGCCTCCATAATGTAGACCCCATAGGTGAAAAAAAGGGTGTAGGGGCAGATCCTAAGTTGTGATAAAGGTACACCAGTTGAAGATCCATCCCAGAGAAGTCCCATATATCCCTTCCCCAAAAGTGATCTCTGTACTGTCTAGGCATCTTGTTTAAATTCTAACCTAACTCTTAAGTTCACTGCCCCAAACTACTTTAACGGTGAGCTGCTTTTTCAATCAACAATAGACAACTATTTAACTTCCCTTTCTCTCTCTGTGATATTTGGGAATATACTGTACAATTGTCTGTAAAGCACTTTGCACATCTATGGAGTGATAGAAATAATTGATTTTCAATGGGATTTGTATTCTTAAGTCATTCAGGTGACTTTGAAAATCCATTCCAATAATTCTAATAAGGAGAAATTTCATCCACCTAACCCATTGCTATTAAGTACCAGTCTGGAACAGAGCAGATGTCCAAAAACTAAGTGACCAAACAATTAAAAATTAAAAACACAAAGTCGGTGGTCAGTATTGCTACTGCCACTACTTCAGGACAGAATCACTCCCACACGTTCTTCTTGGCTAAATCAAATGCGTGTGACAAAACACTGCTCCTACTGCTAGAACAGCGCCATCAAGAAAACTCCTACAGCCACAGGTGCACTGGAAATATGTTGAATATCGTATTCAGAGAGACAACTCAGAAGAAAAGCACCGTGGAAAGCACTGTGAATTGCCATGGCAAAGGCCTAGGTTCAATTCTCTGGCACTTATTCTCTCCCCAGACTGGCAAGGGTTCAGTGCACAGCAGGCTTAGTTCCTTTTGGAAGGCAACACTTCTTGGTCCTCTGCTGTGACACTCTATAAGGCCAAGCAAGGAGAAGCACTGATAATTTGGCAGATCCAGCACTTCATAGTCAAGGAAGGTCGGAGTAAAAGTTCTCCATTAAGAACCAGGAAGAAAAATTTCCTCTGATGAGGATATAAAAAGGAAAAGGGGAAAAAAAAAAGAAAAAAAAAAGAATGAATGCTGGTTGCCAAATTTGAAAAATCAATTATTCTGCTGAACACCAGTAGTGATAAATATAGCTGTCTCTACCCCCTCGTCCTCTTCCATAGAACAAATTGTTAAAAGACCCAACAAGCTGTTGAACTACAACCCTCAGTACCGTGCCATCACTTTAAAAGTACAAACGAAAAGATCTTGTAAAACAGAAGCTACAAATCTCCAGACACGATTTTGGATTTGCCATCGGTGAATCCCCATGCCTGTTCTGTTAGGTTTAAAACTTCCATTCTGCATTTGATGTGTGACCAAACACGTGCAAATTGAAGCTTGAAAATCACCCAACAGAGTCCAGATCGTGACTACAGTTTTTGATTCATTCCATCTGAAGAGCAAATCCCCACAGTCACTTAAACACCCCTAAGATCTTCTTCAGCTTTGAAAAAAGCATTTGTCATCATCGTCTTTGGTCCAAATGTTGTACTTTTTAATGCAAAATAAGATTACCGAAAGCGGTGATAAATACTGCTCCTCAAGCAATATGAATAAAAAATGGTGGTGACAAACTGGTTTCTGTGAAGGTGGGTCCTACTGAAGACACCACACTAGTATTAGCAGGCACAGTAATATGCTTCACTTCTTCAATGTATGGTTGATAAACTAGGGAAAATTTAATATGGTGGGGTGATAACACTGGACACTATGCCTATCCATAAGTGTAGCACAGGGACAGGCAGCTCTGTCCACACAGAGACTCACTGAAGGCAATGGGAGAGTGGATGAAGTCAGTGGGGGTCTGTGTGGAGGCAGTCATGTCCCTGTTCCCTTCATAGTGCAGGAACAGGGCCAAACTTTGCCTTTTTTGTGAAATTTCTCTTTTAAACTATAGTCTTTTACAATTTATTTACTTTTAAAGTGATGACACTAAATGAAAGTGGTGCAATTCCAAGTGTCCAGGGCCACAATGACAATCTTCAGAATACTGCCTTAACCAAGAAACCCATGAAGAGATGCGCATAGATAGAAATGGAGCTGGGACTCGTCAACGTGAGGGAAACCAACAAGCCAAAGGCAGACGTATTATTCGAATTGGATGTTTTGTTGCTAGTGCATCTAAATAAATCAGTCGGTTGCACCTTGTAGTGACAAAGGCCACCAAAATGTGATTTCTGATTGTTTTCCAGTGTATGGCTGGTGGGGAGGGGCTGGTTAATGAATATCTGTTAATAAAACAGTAACTCATGGCAAGCCTCAAAGCTGACTTAACACTTCTACACTCAGGCACTATCTACAAGGAGTGCAGATGTGCCAATCTGCCTCTGGTTGCCAAACTGAGAACATGAATGATAATTCTGGACACCATTTTTGGTTTCGTCTCTTCAGCTGTGTACACTTAAAAAAAAAAAAAAAAAAAAACCTAAGAAACGAAGAATCTTTATATAAATTGAAGAACAGTCAGCAGATGGTATCATCTAGACCCATCTAATTCCAGGCCAGAAAAATCTAAATCCCAGTTGTAGACAAGGAAATAAAGAAAATTTTATAGTGATTAATAGGGGAGAATAGTGACAAATAGAAAACTCTGAGGATTTTGTCTCTGTCTCAAGCATGAAATCCTTATAGTGGAGAGTTATTATATGTAGTGATGGGGAACATGGATAACATGCAAACACAGTGTGACTGATTCTGATCTTACTCATAACTGTAAATCCAGGAGTTATTCCTGATTTACACTAATGTAAATGGGATCAGAATCAGACCCCATCTCTCTTTTTCTCAGTAAGAAAATCTGTAAACTATTAAAACTATGAAATGAAACACCAGTTTCCCAAATACCTGCACTGACAAAATATATTCCACCGCTGATCCATCTATAGTATTTGTCAGTTTCTTTCTTTAGGTATCTAATGAGGAGGAAGTGAGGAAGACCACATAAAAAATGGGAAAGACCATGATTCCTGCCTCATACATGCAGTGAAGGGGCTTATATGCTTTTCACATAAGCACATACTATGTTTTTCATATTGTTTAAATGTGGTCACCTTTGACTTCTTACTGTACACGTAACTAAATTACAATTGGCTCAATGCTAACTAAATACAGCAAATAAAGACAGAATCAGGTCAGACTTCTGTTCTAATTATCTAACTGGTTTTCCAACCTTGCACAGGATTTGATCATAGCCAAAAAAGCAAAAGGCAGAACAAAGCACAAAAAATGGAACCTACAGCAGCTAAGGACTGAGAGTCAGAAGTACATTTTCACAGGAGGCTGGGACCCACATTCCCTTTCTGTGGGTGCAATTTGTATCCAGAAAATGAATTTTAGCCACAAGTCTAAGTAGTTTCATCTCCAACTATCTGATTTTCACTTGCAAGCAGGTAGCTCAAAGCTCAAATATCAAATTCTGCATTGAGTTGTGGGTAGAAATTTGTGGGTGCAAACAGTACATGTCAAAGGGAGACACCACATTACTGAAAATGTACCCATAACGGGATAACAGGCACCCCCAGGGCAATATATCATCCCATATAATTATCTGAAGTGGAGAACTAGAATTCACTATAACTTGTATTATTACAGCTACTATTAAGGGTTTGGGAGGGAGTTGCTTAGTCATTTGCTTGTTATTCATTTCTATCATTTCAACAAACTCGGCGAATTTGATTCTTTCCTATTTTCATATACAGTGTTATGGGGGAGAGGGGTGTATTTTCTGAAGCAAACGTTTCAATTTTCTTTCCATAGGTTTCCATAGGTTACCCTCAGACCAAGAGTATGAATAAATATATGTACTGTAGCTACATAAATATAAGCACACTAATCCATTTTTCCTAATATTAAACATATAAACACTAATCCATTCTCTGTATGAAATGTAAAACTTCACATGTTCGTTGAAGCTCATTACTGACTAGTACCTTAAGCTTGTCAAGTGCTTAAAAGGAGCTTTCCAAGAGAAGTTTGTAGTTAAGCATATGGTAAGCTCGTCCAGTCCATATGACTGGTTGAGCATCGACCATTACTGTTGAAACATGTTTCCCTTAATATTATGACAGTATTTGTCAATGAAAATTAAATTGCTGTCAAACTTTTCCCACTAACTTACAGCACAACACTCAGAGAGCCAGCTCTATGACTCAAGCCAATAAGACCTCTTCTAAATACTCATCCATTTTACCTGCTTCTGAAAAGGTCCTTACGGATTTATTTGTGGCTTTAGCAATAACTAATATGAGTTTTCAGATTTTTCTAAATATTTCACTTTACTCCAAACCAATATATATGAAATCATATTTGATTTATTTAAGGTGGGCTTCCTTAATTTCCTCATTAATTGGTTCAAAATTTGTGAGTGTATCTGTGCAAAATCCCACACAATTATTTAATTGTGTATGAAGCTATCTATTTTGCATGCACATATGTGGCAAACTAGCTGCATTTGCAAATATGAAGTCTGATCATCCAAACACTTACACTTGTGAGTAGTATCGTCTGCTCAGATGTATTTGCAGGATCAAGGCCTTTGTTGGTGTTATTAAAAAGACTCAAGCAAAATTTGACCCAGAAAGCCTAAAAGACTACACATTTAAAATGAAAGATTATTGCATTTACTCTACTAAAATAATTCAGTAGCAGTTTATTGATGCTATTTTATTGGATTTTTTTTAAAAAATATGCTATTCATTTCTTCCTCACTTTTGAACAAAATTTCACCTTTCATACAAATGACTAAGAACAGCACCTACAAATATAATGCATTTCTGCATGGAATAATTACATTAACCATTCCTCTATTTCTTCAAGTTTATTTAAACTTCCTAAAGAACTGTATTATAAGCGTCAGACTTAAAGAAAGATGTCAGTGATGAGTAAGTAGTTTGGCAGGAAAAATATATAGACAGGTATATCAAGTGCAACATAATACCTACTTGCATCAAGTAATCAGAGTAATGGTTACCATTTTTCATTTGGTGTGTAACCCTTGCCCCTATGCACACATGAATCCAATCTTACCTATCATCTTAAGAAAATACTTTTATAGTGAGGCTGACTTATCAGATCAGTGTGGAATTTTACCTCTTTGTTATTGTTCTCTGTCCCTTTCATGAACAAATTTTCTCATTAGAACAAGCAGCTAGTACCTTAACATCCTCAAACCTATTTTCCATGTTTGCACACACATTTACTGAAAACAGCTGGGCAAAGTTTTTACCAATTTTGCTTATAATCCAGGGAGTTGTTTGTTGGTGCACTAGCATTTTGTAACAATTCCTACAGATTTTCGAGAACAATAGTTTTAATATGTGGAGATGTCTATTTTAAGCACTCATGTGGTGATTTTCAAAAAGGCCTCTGGGAGTTAGAAGCCCAACTTTCACTGACTTTCTGGGGCAGTTGGGTACCTAACTCCTTTAGAAAACTCCATCCATAAGGCCTTTTGAATTAATGGGAGTTAAATCCAACACTTCAGCGGAGACTTTTAAATTAATCTTATATGCAGCAGTATGTATGAATATGCAATAGTAAGTGGTGTATGCCTTTCAAACCTGGTCATAGCTGAGATGGCCACAGATCCTAAGAACCAAACTTGGCCTTTGGCAGTATATATGCGACACCTATTGAATTTGATCACAGAATGCAGTAACTAATATAGTATTCAAATGCAATAACTAATAAGTACTCAGAGATCCATATCTTTTTAAAAGTTACAGACATTAAGTGCCCTTTCTGGTGCTGCTATTAGTAGTGGAATAAACAACAGGGTGAGCTTATATTGTGACAAAAGCTAAAAGCAAGACATGTTTCATTCTTTTGATCTGGGGCTGCAGAAAAACAAATCAGAGGGCATACGGCTTTTTTAGTTTTGTGATATCTCTTTAGAGGGTACAGGAAAGCACCCAGGTGCTGTTACATGTTGAGCTTTTCACATAAACAATTTTCTACCTCTAAACTCAGTGGGCCAGATTTCAGTTGCAGCCAATAACCCAAAGCCTAATTTTGGCAGTTTGTTGTACTTAGCTACTCTGCTGGGAAATGCATCATCATCCCCCCAAATCCAGATATAACATTAAAATCTGGAGAAGAAGGAGATGTCTATTCATCTCTCTTTCCTGGAGAGAGAGACACACAAAGATTAAGACTGAAAAAGGGATACAGGATAAGAAAGAATTCCAAAATGACAAGTGCACATAAAGCATCAACCTTTTTTAATCTGAGATATTTCTTTGAGGAATGATTTGCAACTCAAAACGGTACTTGTGTGGCATGCACATGGCTTGGATATGATGAGCAGTTGGAGCAAAGATTAACTGGAAACTCTAGCTGAAAAACATGATGGGAGAGGGCTGATTTTTCTCTGTGTTTGAAGGCGATAATGTCACACCAGCCCATCACAATTTCAGCAGATAGATGATGGAATTTCAGTCCCATACTTGACATCCAGTACACAAACAGGTACATTTTGGCAGCTTAACAAAAGCCAATGTGGGTGGCAAGGTAGCTGCAAATTTAAGCATGAATGCTCTGGATGTGGGGGCTTGCACCTGATTACCAGATGCTTCAAGCAGATGGCCAGGGAGACGAGAGAACAGGTCTCATGGTTACTTTGATAGGGTTACGAAAAACACCAAAACCAGAGAGAACAGAAAAAATAAATGTTTCCCTGACTGCACAAGATACCAAGATCAACTGGAACACAAATACATTTTATACATTCTTTACCAGACACAAGAGGTAAGTCCCAGAATTTGACTGATGATTAAAAATCAACAGTAAAGTTTTCAATAATGTGGCTCAAAAAAATGTTGGAGCTAAATAGAACTGGAAGTTGTCATTTGAGCACAGGATATTAACACACAGTAGGGTTTCCTCTTTGGAAAGTTCAATAGAAAGTTATAGGAGACTTTACAGTGATGAATAACTCATTATATGCAGAAGGAGAGTCAATATATGCTCTCTGTGAGTGATTGCAGATCAACTATTTAACAGTCAAAAATGTCCGAGCTTGCACTGAAGGGCCATTACAGATGAAAGCCAAAACGAAACAATTTGTTTCATTTTTTACCAATGAACTCAGATACCATAGCAAATTATTCTCTCTAACAAAAAGACAATATCATGGGGGGAAAGGTGGTTCATCGTTGTGTGACTTGGGGTGTAACTTTACAAGTCTAATCCTCCTCCGCAACAGCAAGTATGTGGACAAAACCGTGCAATGGCTTCAATCCTCTATTATATCAGGAATGATTGTTGCTTCCCTAAAATCATTCCCAAAGCAAGGTTAGGTAAGTAAGCATGGGTCTGCTTAGTATTTGGATAGGAGACCTCCCACGAAATCCCAGGCGCTGGGATTTTAAAGAAAGCCCCTCTTATAAACTTAGATGTCATTAGATGTCTGATGTCATTACTGAACTAGTGCGGCAGAATGGTGTCAGGAAGTGGTGATGTGTTACTTGTGTTGATTTTTTCATGAAATGTAAAACACAAAGAATTGGTCACCAGAAATCAATAAAAATTTCATGGCATGTTTTGTAAAAGTAGATGTTTTAGCCTTGGTATCCTGGCCAAAATCCAATTCGAATAATTAAATTCTGCCAATTTAACTTCCCATTGTCGTTTCATTTAGATATGTTATCCTTCACGACTCCTCCCCAACACTTTTGTATTGCATTACCACTGTGTTTCCAACCAGAGATGGCTGCATTCTTTGGGGAATGAAATGATCCATGCATGCCCAGGTGCTACATAAATGTATAACATTAATATTATTAATATATGGAAAAATCATCTCTCGATGATAAATATATAAGGGGACCATTTATGCAGTCCTCACACAAAACTCTCATTGACTTCAATATGGGCAAAGACAGCAGGATTGGGTCCATATACAGAAATATGGTAAATGGAAAATACATTAACTGTGAAAGTCTGTGTTAAATATATATTTAAATATGAATACACAGACATTGTTCTATTTAACATAGTTTGAAATATCTAAGCTTAATAATATTTTGCAATACAAAAGTGGACCAAATATTTCTATGCAACATATTATACTTGTAAAATATATCCGGATCTTAATCTTTCACTCACTGGGCCAAGAGGAGGTAAGAACATGACAGAGCTGAAAGACTCTGTGGCTGGGAACGCCCCAATGGCTGACTTGAGGGGGCAACAGTGCCATAACTCCTTGTTGGTCTGCGTTTGAAACAGAATGAAACTTTTTGCTGGAGGGCTGTGGCTCTCTTCTTTCAGGTGTGAAGTAATAGCTGGTGGGAAGAGCAAATGGGAGGAGAAAGTCCAATTACTGACTCCTTCCTGCTGCCAAAGGCTTGGATCCCAGCGTTTGGAAGCACCCTATGCTAGGGGGCATGCCACATGAGGAAGCCAGCTGGTACCTGTGTAGGGGCTGGGGAGGCTTCATGGTGGAGGAGTGATTGTCTCCACAGCCAGAAAACAAACAGACAACTAAATAAATAAAAAGAAAAAGAAAAAATGGATGTGCAGAATTCCTTAACATACTCTGGCCACAGGAATTTTTGCTTGACGTCTGACTGACAATCGGACAGATTCTCTTTTTACTTCCCCAGTGTCAGTAGTCTGGCATGTTTTTAATACATACAGAGCCAACTTTGTGTGTGTGTGTGTGTGTGTGTGTGCGCGCGCGCGCAAAGAATATGGAACACAGCACTTCAAGGAATGAGATAAAGCGGAACGTGGAGGAAAACATTAGCTATAGAGAAGAAACAAGAATCTTACTTACTGCGGCCTCTCCTCTTTAGCGTTCTAATCATTATAGCACATCCGCTCAGCATTACTTTTTCCTTTTGTACAAATAATTAAGACACCTGTGTTCTTTTTATTCAGCAATCCACATTTTAAAGAAAGTCCCTCTTCTAAGCTTAGATAGTTTTTTTTTTACTGTGTTTCAGCTAACAAAACAACAGTGACTCACATTGCTAAAGATTCATGGGGGGGGGGGGGGAAGTAGTAATTTTTAAAAAAATTAACAACCCCACCTCCCCAAAAAACCCTTAACATTAATCTGCTTCAAAATGGCCGGTGGCCCCATACAACTTTGAAATCTGAATAAACTCCTGGAGGTGACTCTTTGCCAGCATTTTCTCCTATGCCAGCTCTCTCACAAACGAACAGCTTGTATCTCCATGAAAACCAATGGATGGAACAAATTGTATTAAATTATGTAAAATGATACTAAAGAGCACAATCTATCAGTGAAAAAATATATTTAAAAAATGGAAAATCTTGTTTTAATAAATTTGAGAATATTATAGAAGACAATTAGGAGGGGAAAATGCTAAATTTTTATTGCACTTAAAGGGATGTCTTGTGGCTATAAGCAAGAAATGAGATTTATCCTCTCATAGGCCAGACAAACATAATTCTTTGGTGCTTTTGACATCTGAGTTATTTAGTCTTCCTCATACTTCAACACATAGAGAAATCCAATCTCTATGAAGCTGAGCATAGCCCTGTGACATCTCAAATTGTTCCTCCCATCACACTGTAGGAGCTGTCATTGCACATTATGGATCCAAACTTCCTTCCGTTTCATTCAGATAACTCCCCCCCACACACACACCCTTTTTTTTGGAAGGGTGGGAGAATGTAAATAACTGTAATTAGCATCAAATTTGCTATATAGTGACAAAATTATTAAAAATATTTTAGACATCTCTATGAGGCCTTTGATGATTTAAATATACTATGTCTGTGCAGAGATCATTCAAGTATCTTTGGCTGATGGTTTTTAAAGTGATGATTTCCAAGCAGTCAGTCAGTTAATCAAGAACAAGAAGATATGACTATTTCTGTACCCAAGGAGGCAGAAGGGGTAGAGGTGAGAGAGCTTTTGGCTGATTTGAATAGTTAAAGGACACTATATTAGCATATGATTGGAAATCGTAATTCATGGCTTTGTTCAGATAATACACAATTTTGTGGTTGTGGAGATACAGAATTTCTGCAGGCTTGTGCCCAGTTTAGAACCCAAGGAGCCTAACCATATTTTAGGAGATAAAATTGTCTCCCTACTATGGTAATGGCACATGAGTTCTAGTTTTCCTTTCCTCATTGGATTAATCCCATTGTGGCTATCAGACACAGTATACGGCCCAGGATGATAATGTAAGGAGCTTCCACCAAGTCTGCTCAGGTAGATCTTGGGAGCTGTATTAGAATAGTCTACTTCTCTAGGGCTGACAGGCAGAAATCCTGCATTTAAACAGCTGGACAACCTTAAAACTGTATCACTACTAGTGTAGCAAAACAAAACCAGATTATTCAGAGGTACTGCCCTCAGTCAAAGAGACAGAACCATTAATCCAATCTTAAAGTTAAAGTTAGTTTTAAAAAAAGGTTTTGTATTTTTTTTCTTGCAAGAACATGAATTGCAGGCTCATGATCCTTGGTTGCAGAAGACAGTTAATTTAATCTGCAACCATGTTAACTCCCTACATATCCCTATCGCATCTGTGGAAGGACATTTTTATCCCATCTGAATCAGGGTTAGTTTTAACTTTCAATTCCACCCAGTAGTTCTCCACTGCAGATCTTTACAATCCTAAAAAATAAAAATAACTTCTACAGCCAGTAAATCACATACCAGAATAGCTCAGCAGGACAAACATGCATTGTAGCTTCCATAGTCTCACACCCCACAGGGAGCCACAAATAATTTTTGCTCTGAACAGAGCTCATAGAGACCTGGAACTTTAAAATTGTTCCTGGCTTTCCATTGAATAACATTGGAGTCCTGTAAAAATGCTCTCCCTTCTCATAGAATCATAGAATATCAGGGTTGGAAGGGACCTCAAGAGGTCATCTAGTCCAACCCCCTGCTCAAAGCAGGACCAATTCCCAACTAATTCATCCCAGCCAGGGCTTTGTCAAGCCGGGCCTTAAAAACCTCCAAGGAAGAAGACTCCACCATCTCCCTAGGTAACGCATTCCAGTGCTTCACCACCCTCCTAGTGAAATAGTGTTTCCTAATATCCAACCTGGACCTCCCCCACTGCAACTTGAGACCATTGCTCCTTGTTCTGTCATCTGCCACCACTGAGAACAGCCGAGCTCCATCCTCTTTGGAACCCCTCTTCAGGTAGTTGAAGGCTGCTATCAAATCCCCCCTCATTCTTCTCTTTGGAGACTAAACAATCGCAGTTCCCTCAGCCTCTCCTCATAAGTCATGTGCTCCAGACCCCTAATCATTTTTGTTGCCCTCCATTGGACTCTTTCCAATTTTTCCACATCCTTCTTGTAGTGTGGGGCCCAAAACTGGACACAGTATTCCAGATGAGGCCTCACCAATGTCGAATAAAGGGGAACGATCACGTTCCTCGATCTGCTGGCAATGCCCCTACTTATACAGCCCAAAATGCCGTTAGCCTTCTTGGCAACAAGAGCACACTGTTGACTCATATCCAGCTTCTCGTCCACTGTGACCCCTAGGTCCTTTTCTGCAGAACTGCTACCTAGCCATTCGGTCCTTAGTCTGTAGCAGTGCATGGGATTCTTCCGTCCTAAGTGCAGGACTCTGCACTTGTCCTTGTTGAACCTCATCAGGTTTTTTTTGGCCCAATCCTCTAATTTGTCTAGGTCTCTCTGTATCCGATCCCTACCCTCTAGTGTATCTACCATGCCTCCTAGTTTAGTGTCATCTGCAAACTTGCTGAGAGTGCAGTCCATGCCATCCTCCAGATCATTAATAAAGATATTAAACAAAACCGGCCCCTCCTTGTGGGACAGGAGGAATTTTAAGGCCCCAGGACAGAGGATACAGGACTTGCAGTACACCTTCTCAATATAGTTATATGCTAGATTTATGGAACCAAATACATCTAATATTTTAAATAAAGAAAATATTTTAAAATCCACACACATACCACAAATAACTTATGAGGTGATTAGAGCATGGGAGCGAAAGCGAGGCTTTCCTAACGCAACATGACAGTCCATATTACATTTTTGCAACCTGACAGAGCTCAAAGCCCAGCTTCAAATGGTTACATCTTTGCTTTTACAAATAATATTTCCCTGCCTATGTGATCTAGTTGCCACTGGCAGCCTACCCTTGTGACTCACAACAGCTGGAGTTTCTAAACTGGCAGCATCACAGTGTGGCATCAGGAAATTTAGGATAAAAACATATAAAATATAAAAATAATTTTAATACATTCTGAAAAATGTAGAGGCGTAAAGATCCGAGGACTAAAAAAGCATCCTGTTAGAAAAACTATTTTTAAAAAGGCTATTAAGAGGTGTGAAAGCAAAGCTGTCTATTATGTTTCTAAAGAAAGGCACCAAACACTTTTCATACCAACAAATTCTGAGTGACCATTTTTGACAGACCGTTAGCACAAGGTCACTGCCAGTCAGTGGGCTGGAGGCCAGGAAAACCTCCTGGGTGTAAATTATAGAACTTTGTACATTAGAGTGCCCAAACAATTGAGAAGAAAATTGAACTTGCCTAAAACTGTTGGTTTTATATCATCTGAATTAAACATGATCTTCACTGATATTTTCTGGGTTTCTCTTTGGTATCCTTTAAACTGCAGGATAGTTTTATAATGAAGAAAAAAATCAAATTAACAGCTATTGTACTTACATATTTTTCATGTTGTAAATTGGAAAAAAAAACCCTTGGGAAAAATATTTCCTCTCCCTATGTATAACTCCCATTAAAGGCAGCAGAAAAGCCTCAACACATGTATTTGCAGGGAGATATGGAAAGACTCACGACACGAAATATAAATGCTCTTAATCTGAATGATTAAATTTACCCATAGTAACAGTTTTAAGCATCCAGCTTTTTATCCTGCTGAGTTTGGGAGTGGGTGTAGTACTTTTCTCCTGACTAACTCCAAACAGTTTATGCTTTAAAAAAAAAACATAGCCATGCAATGACCAAATAAACAAGTGGATTACTCAAACTGGGACAGAGTAACACAAACAAGGAAAGCAAACTTTACAGAACTGTGCTGGGACCCTGACAGTCTAAACAGTGAGCCTGGCTCTTTTTAATGGAACATGTTGCCATTTTGTGCATGTGAAAGTTACTATTTGATCTAATATCTAATCTATGGTGCAGCAAAGCAATGTATTCAACAATTCTTTAGCTCCAGGTTTATGCATGTAATTTAACAACATTTTAAATTATGACTATTTTTCCAAAAACTGGCTATGTTATTACATAGAATTAAAGCTTATATTTGCCAAGATTTTTTTGAATATGGTATTTAGAAATGGAATGAAGGGGGCAGATTTCCAAGGAGCTGGCAGTCCCTGTGGCTCAAATTTCAACTAATATCAATTGCCTGATGTCATCCCAAAGTAGCAGATTCACAGCTCTATTTCATGAAATGTCTTTGCTCCCTAAGGATTAGGACATGAATGGAACTTTATGAGCAGCATGTCAAAGATTCAATGCAATTCCACTATTGTGGAAAGACTTCAGTGGGCTTTGGATCACACCCATAATCTGTGGCACAAATGTGCAGACATTCTTAATGTGGTATAACCCTATCTGTTTTTCTGTATGAAAAAAAAGTTATCAGAACCATCTACATTTCAGTGCTCTTCAAACTCAAGGAGAAAACACACCCTTTTTTTTTTTTTAAATCTACTAATGTAAAATGATACATCAAGTGCTTCAGAAAAGCAAGTTTAATAATATTTCTTAGAAGGCTAAGATCTGATTCTGATTTCACTCATACCAGTATAAATTAGAAGTCACTCCATGAAGCCAATAGAATTACACTGGTATAAAAGCGATGTAAATGAGAGAAGGATTCAGCTCACAGGTGTTAGAAGGGAAACATACTGAAAGAAATTCAAATAAATTCGTACATATATATTGCACTATACATGTACTGGAAGTGCCATTTAAACACACAGCAGTTGAATGAAAAAAGAAGGCCTTTCTAAAAACAACGATTTTAAATGCCATTGCAAAACACCATGGGAGCAATTGTTTTCCATTCTCTCCCAAATGTTGTCTGAAAAATCCAAAGAATACATTTGATTAACACGGACCTTCCCTATGTTCAGCACTTCTAAAAATATAAGGACTATGATAAAATACTTATACAGGTGATACACAATTTTTCCATCAGACTTTTATGCAAGAAATTGGGCTTGCATATTATGTATGATTCAAAAAGAATAATTAAAGTCCTACACGGACACATATCTGCCTCAGGGCAGACCTTTTATGTTGTTTTGCATTCTGTGTGTCACTCAGAAGAATTGCAACTGGGAAATGATGTTGAACTAAAATAAGACAAGAACACATTGACTAAAATTATACCCTGTCCAATTTACTGACACCCCTTTAGACATCTCACCACGAATGCTCTGGTGCAACCACTGTTCCACATATGGGTGACATTTAGACTAGTGCATAGTTGTACATCGACAGCAAATAAAGGATCTGGAGAAATGCAGCCCTCCCCCCCTTTTTATTTGCACTAAAAGATAAATGATACTTACATTTCAAAAGTAAAAGAAGGGCATATTTCTGTATTGGATTATATTTATCTTAGCAAAAAAGTGCATGTATTTGTTTTGGGCAATTAATATATTTGGGTGAGTATAATAAGGAGCCTGAGCCTACACAACAGAAGTTAATGGAAGATTTGGCTGTGCAAGGACTACAGGACTGAGCCTTGTTCTACCAAAAATAGCCTTGCAAAAGTCTTGACACATGAATACATTTAAGTACTATGTTCTCTGTTCCAGTGCCTCTGTCTACTACTTGGTTCAGCCCCCAGAGAATCTGAACTATTGTGGTGCCATGTATATATAGCTTTATTTCTGGGGTGCCATTATACCATCCCACCCCATGTTTTCCTGGCGTGGTCACAGCTTCTTGTGAAAATGAAGATCACTGGATGATACCCTAATGATTTTCACTACATATAGGATCTCTTTTAAACCACTTAGAGCTAAATTTAACACATCCTCTGCATGCTACCCTTCCCCAACCTACCTTTACTTCCTACCTCTAGCCTTCTCTTCAGATGTTTTTTTTTCTCTTTAGTTTCATTCACTTCCTTAATTAAGTTGATAATGTAATTATGTCACAGCTGTAGCATCCTCCTCTTGCAGAGGTGGCTGGATCTCTGCAACCTCAGCCTGTTTTATGACAGGTTGATACAGAAAGAGCTGACCGGTCAGAAATGTTTTGAATACTTTCTTTTAAAAAGGGAGGTGTGGACTGAGGTAGAAGGCAGGGGCAGCAAAGTTTGGTATTTAAAGGTTCTTCACATTTTGTGAGAAATCCATGCTACTCACAATGAAGGCAGAAGCAGCAAGAGAATGTGCTTCTCCAGCCTCAAATTCTTGACCACCAGAAGAGGGCCAGCATTTGATTTGGGAGGATGGAAGTAAGTGAGCAGAGACCTGCTCCATACAGTAGTGACTGTTCAGGCAGATAAAAGAATGCAGTCACTGGCTCCCTCAGCATAATCCTAGTCTCAGTATCATGCTCAGAAAAAACACACAGAAGGATCTGTGATTAGCTACCATACATTCTCAAATGTAAAAACCTGATACCTACACAAAGGGTTCAAGCTAATTTGACATACAAGTTGTAATCAATATATTTATCTTCCTATTTTGCTTGAAAGTAGAATTTCCTGTGCAGTACTTGATATATGACTCTTGGTAATAAAAGAATAATATGCCTGACCTTTTATTACATATGGAAACATTTAAGTGTTTTACATCAACATATTATGGCATATTAATAGGATACAATCTAGGGGAACAGTTAACCGGTAAGAGCAAGGAAGCTTCATCATCTACTCAGACTTCTAAAACAGGACCAGAAGAGTTGCTAGGCCCTGTGAACAAACTGCCTGGACCCATGGGAAATGTAAGCAGCTTCAACATGGCTTATGGGTCCAGCTTGTGTTTCACATAAAATCTGTGAGCAAACATATTTCATTAAAAAAAAAAATCAGCTAACAAGAGGTTAAGGTTGCACAGTGAAGCAATCCAAAGTCAGTGGTAAGGTTGGGCTCTCCCTCCTTTGGTGTGCATTTTACCAACCTGCCTCCTTGTACTGCCACTGTTCCTTGCTTCATTCAGTGTTCCCTTTAGGAGATGTGCACACAAACAACATGGTGCTATTAGCCACACACCTACATGCAGCACCGCCTACATTCCTTTCGGACTGCTGGCGCGTGTGCATTTTAGGGGGAATCATTACTAAAAATAATAATGCTTACATTTTACCGTGCATGTACAAAGTTTCATCTTCAAAACCTCATAAGTTAGTCAAAATGAACCAGTTTTCACTGGAAATACAAAGGCACTTCCTAATAGCAGCTATTGCTATGCCATATTTCAACCCCAAGACATTACAGCTGGAAACCAGTATCAGATTCTAGGATTCTGCACAGAAGTGCAGAGCTCTTTTGCTGACTTACCAGCTCTGAAGCCAGATCAAATGGGCTCTATTAGCTTTGACCCAGGAATATGAGGGTTTGAATCTGTCTCTGAGACAGAAAGGACTAGGGACAGAGCAGGAGAGGCAGTCTATGGAAAAACCCTTAAAACAGCCAAGTTCAAGCCAAGCATAGGCAGGCGTGTATTTCTTACTGCTTAAGTTAACCATGGAAAATCTCAGGAATCAGATAAAATGTGGACCATATCCAATATGGACACACTGAATTGCCACTACTCCTTCCACAGGTTTGTTGAGAAGTGGGCAAAGGTTACAACTAGGTTGTATAGAGCACCAACAAGTCAGCAATCTCCTTCTTACTATTACTGATCTGTTTGACCAAAAGCGGGTCAGAAAACTGTCATGTTGTGGATGGAATCTGGAATTATGATTTTCTCACCCACACAGAGTTAGCGGGTCTATGTGAAGAACACAGAGCTGTTGTTTCCTATGTCCTTGCATGAGTCATGGGAGCAGGATTACATTTTTCATAAATTGTTAACCTGATTTCATGGGTGTTTTGGAAAACATGACCTCCAGGGAGTGTCCACAACCAACCTGATGTGCTAGATTGCTAATGTTTGCTTGGTGAACTTTCCATTAGAGGATGTATACATGGGGACATATATGTGTCCATCCATCTACCCTAGAGTCTCTGCATCTGATGTGGCTGCTGTGCATCAATTTCTCCACCTACGGGTTGGAATATTTTTTCTGCCTGACATGGTAATCATGTCAACCAATTTTAACACAGCAGAATCTATATTTATGGAGCACTGGGCTAATGTCTCTTTCTGGAGATCCTTTGAGACCTCTTTGGATGTTATTGTTGTGCAAGCTGCATATATCCTGAGCTGGAGCATGAAAGCATCTGGAGAAGCAGCATTTTCATGTTACAGCAGTTTTAAGTTGGAGTATAGTGCCTGTCTCAGATCCACAGCTCCATAAAACAATTACAGAAGCAAAAAGGAGGGCAGGGAGGGAGATGGAAGAAGAAAAGACATTATGGAAAAGTGCTGACCTCTATAACCAGCTTAGTTAGGGTAATGGACTACATCCTGAAGTGTGTGCAGAACATTACATAGAGGAATAAAGGTGAAATGGAAAAAATGGGTTGCCATTTTCATAAGATAGCATTCGTTAAGGATAACCTTATGAAAAAATATTACAAACTCATCCTTTTTGTGAAACTTTGTGTAGGTTTTCTCATTGGGGTCTGAGTTGGAACATTTTCTCAAAGTTGTTATGGAAGCACAAGACATACAATGTGCTTGCAGGCTGGGAGGGGGGATTACATTTTAGGTCTCTATGTTTCAAGGCCAAAAGTCAAACGATTACAGTTGCCACAAGAAGTGCCCATTACACATTGCCTAAAGTGTCTTCCTGCTATTATACAATGGAAATTACTTTTAAAGTAAGGTTAAAGGTCACACACAGGCATCACTGAGAATTATTGACATAGGTATGACATAGATGATAGCTAATCAAAAAGCAATTTCATAAACATTGTTATTAAACAGCAGGGTAATTGCTTTAAGTACTAGAGGAATGTCAGGGTCATATACGAGTTTTGTTGGTGTCACATTTTTTGATTTGACACTTAGTGGATCAATGACACTTAGTATATTTATTCTGAAACATGAGCCATGTCACTAATCTAGAAGTTAATCCCCCCTGCACATTTTGCCCCATATTTATAAAGAAATAATTTCTGATTTTATTCCATTCACTAAGTATCCAGAAATGCAAGCGTCAAAGCTCTCTACACATAAAAGTATGGAAGTAATTAGGGATTATGTGGTAAGTGTACAAACATAGTTTATATTACTGTGTATTAGAAAGGACCCCTTTTATAGCTGCCTTTGTCAATTTGATGGAGTAAAGGGTTTTAATGTACTGTAATAAGAAATGTAAGAGGGGGCAAAGGACAGCCTTGCTGTGATGCCTGTTTGTAAACCAAGTGGCCCTGAGGTCCTCCCACTCCTTTGCTCACCCATGCTCCATGCTTATTCTATGGTCATATACATTTTAACTGAGTTAATAATAGTCTGACGGAGGAGGGGTGTAGAAATTGCTCAAATGTCTGTTGTCATGCTGCCTGCAGAGCTTAAATCAAGGCCATAACTAGGGCAGATCATAGAATCAGAAATGTAGGGCTGGAAGGGACCTCAAGAAGTCATCAAGTCCAAACCTCTGCGTTGTGGCAGGACCAAGTAGACCATCCCTAACAGATGTTTGTCCAACCTGTTTTTTTAAAACTTCCAGTGAGGAGTATTTCACAACATCCCTTGCAAACCTATTCCAGAGCTTAACTACCTTTATAGTTACAAAGCTTTCCCTAATATCTAACCTAAATCTCCTTTACTGCAGATTAAGCCCATTACTTCTTGTCCTGCCTTCAGTGGACATGGAGAACAATTGATCACAGTCCTCTTTATAACAGCCCTTAACATAGTTGAAGACAACTTATACCTTCAAGTCAGTGGCACTGCTATGGGTACCTGCATGGCCCCACAGCATACCAATATTTTTATGGCTGACTTAAAACAACGCTTCCTCAGCTCTCGTCCACTAGTGCCCCTCCTCTACTTGCGCTACACTGATGACATCTTCATCAAATGGACCCAAGGAAAGGAGGCCCTTGAAGAATTCCACCTGGATTTCAACAATTTCAACCCCACTATCAACCTCAGCCTGGACCAGTCCACACAAGAGATCCACTTCCTGGACACTACAGTGCAAATTAGTGATGGTCACATAACTACCACCCTATACCGGAAACATACTGACCACTACACTTACCTACATGCCTCCAGCTTCTATCCAGGACACATCACACGATCCATTGTCTACAGCCAAACCCTAATTTGCCAAATTTGCTCCAATCCCTCAGACTGAGACAAACACCTACAAGATCTTTATCAAGCGTTCTTAAAACTACAACTAAAACTACAATACCCATCTGGGGAAGTGAGGAAACAGATTGACAGAGCAAGGCGGGTACCCAGAAATCACTTACTACAGGACAGGCCCAACAAGGAAAATAACAGAACACCACTGGCCATCACATACAGCCCCCAGCTAAAACCTCTCCAGCACATTATCAATAATCTACAACCTATCCTGGAAAACAATCCCTCATTCTCACAGACCTTGGGAGGCAGGCCAGTCCTCGCTTACAGACAACCCCCCAACCTGAAGCAAATACTCACCAGCAACTACACACCACACCACAGAAACACCAACCCAGGAACCAATCCCTGTAGCAAACCTCGTTGCCTACTCTGTACCCGTATCTACTCTAGCAACACCATCAGAGGACCCAACCACATCAGCCACACCATCAAGGGCTCATTCACCTGCACAACTACTAATGTTATATATGCCATCATGTGCCAGCAATGCCCCTCTGCCATGTACATTGGCCAAACCGGACAGTCCCTACGTAAAATAAATGGACACAAATCGGACATCAGGAATGGGAACATACAAAAGCCAGTCGGTGAACATTCCAATCTCCCTGGACATTCTATAACAGATTTAAAAGTAACTATTCTTGAACAAAAAAACTTCAGAAACAGACTTCAAAGAGAAACAGCAGAACTAAAATTAATTTGCAGATTTTGGGGCTTGAATAGGGACTGGGAGTGGCTGGCTCATTACAGAAGCAGCTTTGCCTCTCCTGAAATTGACACCTCCTCATCTATTATTGGAAATGGACTACATCCACCCTGATCGAATTGGCCCTGTCAACACTGGTTCTCCACTTGTGAGGTACTCCCTTCTCTTCATGAGTCATTATATAATGCCTGCATCTGTAACTTTCACTCCATGCATCTGAAGAAGTGAGGTTTTTTATCCACAAAAGCTTATGCCCAAATAAATCTGTTAGTCTTTAAGGTGCCACCGGACTCCTTGTTGTTTTTATAGTTGAAGACTGTTTCCAGGTCCCAACTCACTTTTCTTTTCTCAAGACTAAACATCCCCAGTATTTGTAAACTTTCCTCGCAGGTCAGATTTTCTAAACCTTTTATCATTTTTATTGTTCTCCTCCGGACTCTTTCATCTTTGTCCACATCTTTCCTAAAGTGTGGCACCCAGACCTGGACACAGCTGAAGCCTCACCACTGCCCAAGAGAGTGGGACAATCATCTCCCATGTCTTACATATGACACTCCTCTTAATACACCCCAGAATGATATTATCTATCATACTATTCACTCATATTCAATTTTCGATCTACTTTAACCCCCAGATTATTTTCAGCAGTACTACAACCTAGCCAGTTATTCCCAATTTGGTAGTTCATTTGATTTTTCCTTCTCAGTGAAGTACTTTGCACATGTCGCTGTTGAATTTCATCTTGCTGAATTGAGACCAATTCTCCAAATTGTCAAGGTCATTTTGAATTCTAATCCTACCTTCCAAAATGTTTGCAACTTCTTTCATCTTGGTGTCATTTACAAATTTTATGAGCATGCTCTCCACTCCATTATCTAAGTCATTAATGAAAATACTGAATGATACCGGACCCAGGAATGACTCCTATGGGACCCCACTAGATAGCTACTCTTTGGGGATGGTCTTTCAACCAGTTTGTGCACTCACTTTATAGCTTTCAATTCTTTTCAGTATTAGACCAAATATACAGCATTCATAATGCCTGGTTTTGTTTGGACAGAACTATGTAACTCTACAGTAGCACTGTAGGAACAATTCATATTTTAACTGCTTGCTAAACACTATGAACTGTGACAGACAGACAGTAAAATCACAAAATATTGTCCCTGTGCATCTGTGGTCTCCATTTTCATTTCTAGAACAAGTGACTGGCACTGAATAGAGACATGGAGTAAATGAAACTCAGCCAGTGTAACAAGTCTGGTTGTATGTTTGTAACATTGGATAATGTCCACACCACGAGTTCCTCCTTTGGTAGCACTGGTCACAATTGTGGATGCTCCCACAGTGCACTGTCACCAGAGAGATTCTATCACATACTGATGGGGCAAGCTGCTCCCTGAAGACTGCCCAGCCCAATTGCTGTATGTAAGTCAGGCATTTGAGAATACTGCTGAGGAAGCACTGTGCATGCTTGTTGCCTCCCTGACCTCCCAGGGAGGGGGCAGTTCTTTTTGGCTGACTAAAAGTCAGCTGTCAGAGACATAAAGGGGCCACAGGTGACCATTCCTGACTGGCAACTCTAAATGGAGACTAACCAGGGACCCCCTTGTAAGTCTATCACCTCCTCCGACATCGAATAGTTCTCTTAACTAAACCAAATTCAAAAACAATACAAATGAGCATGGACGTGTCCTGATCTCTCTCTCTCTCCCCCCCTTCCTATTCCTACTAACATGTAATTAACCCAACAACTATAGCAACTCTCCCATCCTATGCAGCTTCAGTGGGAGGCAGAGAGGGTCAGGAATATACACTGGGCTTCTTCCCCGCACCTCGGAAGAAGTTGTGCAACTCTCACCTGAAGGATGGATATGGTTTCTCTCCTCCTCTACCCCTTACATTCTAAGGTGACTTTCCGCAGTACAGATCAGAAAGATGCCCAGGCTGATAACATAACTATCTGGAAGTTACATATCCCACACATTCATCTAAATTGGGTTCAAATAGTTTTGACCCACATCATGCAACTGAACCATGATTATTTTGCTACAGTAGCTGTTGCAATCAAATTACTGGTTCTGGTATTAATTAAAGCCACATTTTGTCCCCTTAATGAATATATGATTTTATTATTTATTATTATTAGTTTATACACCGTGGAAAAAAGCCTATAGTTTTTCCAAATCCAGCTTAATTCCTATAAAAACTAGCAAATAAGT
This sequence comes from Malaclemys terrapin pileata, assembly GCF_027887155.1. NCBI lineage: Eukaryota > Metazoa > Chordata > Testudines > Emydidae > Malaclemys > Malaclemys terrapin. Next base: position 22,306,266 of record NC_071518.1, read on the forward strand.
TATGGGTACACTAGAGCTGGAAGAAATCCATCCTAGGCCCAAGGCAGCTGAAATTTGGTTGCCAGTTCTCCAGGAGTAGTGGAGTATGTGGAGGAGGGAATGCAGATCAGCACTGACCACAGCAATCTAGGACTCAGAGCAGGTATGTCAGAGCAGAACAGGTGTGGTTGTAGCCCTGCCCAATTACACAACACATGTAACATCTACCTTTTTAACGAGTGCTCCTCACAACTCCACTGAGGCAATACATCTGGGCCACCATTGCATAGGCATAATGCCTCTAGGGCTCTCCTCAGGTAGTACTCTTCCTTCCTTCCAGCATGGATTTTAGCCACAGAAACTTAACACGGCTGTATTTTGGCCTAGGTCTGAACACTACATCTGATTTAGACATAATTTATCATGCAATATCATTAAAATAGCCTAACATAACCCAGTAGTTGTCAAAGTTTAAGTGGAGGTTAAGGTACAGACTTCCACTAGGCCTTGTTGTCTACCGTCCAGCTGCTTTAGTGTTTTAGAATTCTGCTGTGTCCTAAAATCTGTAATTAGCCTTACATTTGGATTCTATTTCTATTATCGGTAAGATGAGCAAAGAAAGAACTGAAAGTACAGAACTCCATGGGGGTGGATGGAAGTGGAGGAAGATGCATTAAAAAGAAGTCAAAAGAAAGTAAAACAAAAGAGCAACAAGGTACAGGAGTGAAAAATAAAAAAGGCAAAATAAAAGATTAAAGAGTGCAAGTAAAGATAAAATTTAAAAATGCTTTAAATGGTGAGTCTCTGAAACACCCTACTGTTTTTGTTTCATGCCACATTTTGATGCAAGCATCTAATTATTCATTGCAGTGTTTTATCTCCACCATTATAGTATCACCAGATTTTTTTTATTGGCACTTCCTTTATTAATGATTTTGACACCTACGTTTAAGAAGCTAAATGAGTTCTCTCTTTTCCTGAGCTTTGTGAAGAAGGGTTAGCAGAGGAAGGAAAATTATTCTGTTGTATGTAGATATGTTACCTCAGAATATTTTTGACCACTGAAATGACTCCTAGGAATCATTGAAACAACAGGGAAATTCTCCTCCATTTCTAGCTATGATTTATAGCACACACAAAAAATCTTATCCTAAATAAAGGGCCAGAGATGGGGAATGCTATTGCTTTTACCAAGTCCATCTAAAAAGGAATTCAGCCATTTTCTCGATTCAGTGTGAACTGTCTACAATTTCCTTTTAAATAGTTTTGTTTAGCTGGATTGAATTTCCTTTCCAGGACTATATGGCACTGCAAAATATCCACCAAAAATGTATTTACTCTTCTTGCTCTGCACTACAAGTCAGATCTTGGCCCTTACTGCAGTGTAAATGGGCTCGACATGTGCCCTAAACTTGTATCTGGCTCTATGAAACCCCTTCTTGCAGTCCCCAGTGGAGGGAGCATGCCAGGAGAGTGACTGGGGTGATGTTGCACTCTGGTGACACCCAGCTGGCATAATAGGCCCTTTCTGTCTGTTACCAGCTGGGGTAGATTAAAGCAGCTCTGAGGCTATCACAAGGAGGAGAGGAGGTGCGGACCAGCTCCTGCCAGCTTCAGGGATCAGGGAAATCCAAAAGTGGCAGAAAGCCATCTTTGCTCCCACCATTCAGTTCCTCTCTTGACAGCTTCTTGGTCTGATTCCCTGCTGAGTTAGTAGGATATTTGGTGATGTTGTACCATCCATGGATGATGGGTGTTGCAGTGTATTGCACTACACAACTCCATCTTGGGCAAGACAACCAGCTGGAAAAAATACCAAAGATACCTTCCTCCCACCATAGAAGGGAGGGGAAACCAGATAAGCCACACAGAATTTGTGATAGTGATAGGATAATGCAAGACCTAACAGAAAAAAATATTTTATCACATTTATCCACCAGGCAGAAAAGCCAATTGACGGTGGAGAATCCAATTGCAAATAAAACTCTTGCCAAATGCCAGACATTTTCACACCCAAGTGAAGTTGGCAAGAATCCTAAAATTCACTGGTTTCACTTTGAATGTAAATTTTTTCACACAGCTCTGAAATATGCCTAGCCTTCTACACTCAAAGAAATAGCTATATTAAAAAGTTGATTCAAAATGTAGTTTTTTTGAGTATTTTTTTTGCCATTATTTTTAAAACTAATAAATGCTTTAAAACATTACATTGGAACAAATTAATGTAGATCTGTTTAAGGATGGTGAGTTTTTTAAAATCACTGATTAAGAAATGAGCATATGTTTATATTAAAATTGGTTTATCTAATGAATAATTGTTATCAGTGCTTGGGTACTAAGGTAATAGGCAATATGATAGGATCTGCAAAAAGATCTTATAGGCAGACAGATTTTTGTGTGGACAGAAAGCTAAAGCTTTCTTAACATACAAAATGTTCAATGAATAGGGTTAAATACTTAATGAATAAGATAAGACAAATATTCGTTGTTAATATTTATAGAATCCCATCAGGAATTCTTTCGTCCTAACGTCATTTCCAAAATTCAATCCCTTGGTTATAGCCATCATTTGTCTCATGATTAAAGGAATCTACATTTGCTGCATAGTCTCATGAAAGAGTAAGAAGTTAGATTTGGATTATTAAATCTTCTTGGTTGGAACAGCAAATGTAATATCGATAGTCCAATGCATGCAATTAAAAAAAACAAACAAAAAACCACTGATTGGATAGATGTTAGTTGTAAAACGAAGTTAGAAATAATTCTGCAGTTCTTATTAAGGGCAGAACCTGGCCCTTATTAAGGGCAAAACCAGTATTATTTTTAATTAGCTAACATTTTACACTTTTTAACAATAATCGTAACTGTACCAATTGGAGTTTACTAAATGTTCCCCAAAATAATACAACCTTGATTCTCCTCTCACTTCCACAAATTTTACAACAGGAATTGACTGGAATGGATTTACCTTCTAATTAGCACAGGTGTAAGTGGTAAGAGAATCAAGCCTCCTGGTTGTCTGCCACACTGGGAAAACATAACTGAGCATGCAGCAAATAAACATGAAGTGGAGCATACCTTTACCAGCCATGTCTCACTGACCCATGAGAACTGGAAGCCATTGATTTCAAAAGATCAAATGTAAGCAGTGGATAGTAAAATAAATAGTGATAATAACCTGCACTACATTGATCGTAACACCACTTATAACACTAACAATGAGTGTGCATGTTATATTATATGCCACTTTGCATTACTATGTTATGTGTCTGTTTTCATCTATGGAACTCCAGGAGAGGGAAAGAAAATATTTCACCTTGACAAAACCCAACAACTAAAAGACTATAACCAATAAGTAAGCAAGAAAAGAGCATAAAAGATTTGTTGAGGGAGAAGGGGGAGCACTCAACACTTTGTTCTCCCAGGTCTACTGAAAACTATCCTGAAAACTTCAAATACGAGAGCAGGGGGATATTTTATTGAAGAGTCAAACCATTTTGTTTGACTGCAAAAGGGTGGTGCAAATGAAGAGATGCTTATTTGGAAGATTCAGCCTAGGGTGACTGGAGGAGTTAGCTAGGCAGGTTTTGCCTCTTTCTTGTCTTTGGCCTCTGTAGAGCCACAGGCTTTTCAATAGAGAATTCTGCTACTTATCTCTGTGTGTATAAAATATAATGGCATAGTGCAATGCCATTAAATCCTAATAATCATAATTAATAATTATCTCTGTTTTTAATTAATATTGTAGTTAACATAAGTTACCTCATAGTTAGCAGCTACCATTCTGCAAGACAGTGAGCAATAAAGGAGGTCTGGAGAGTCAGAGCTAGTCCCAACAAGAAAAAGACTGGTGATTAGAGTGCAGGTGAGGGTGAAATGTGCTTTAGTGCAGTTTACCACATGACTTCTCAATCTGTCACATGGATGTCGTCATCATAAAGAGAGAGGTAAATAGTGGTGTCCCCCAGGGGTCTGTACTGGGACCAGTCCTATTTAACATATTCATAAATGATCTGGAAAAAGGGCAGTGAGGTGGCAAAATTTGCAGATGATACAAACTACTCAAGATAGTTAAGTCTCAGGCAGATTGCGAAGAGCTACAAAATGATCTCCCAAAACTGAGTGACTGGGCAACAAAATAGCAGATGAAATTCAACGTTGATAAATGCAAAGTAATGCACATTGGAAAACATAATCCCAACTATACATATAAAATGATGGGGTCTAAATTAGCTGTTACCACTCAAGAAAGAGATCTTGGAGTCATTGTGGATAGTTCTCTGAAAACATCCCCTCAATGTGCAGCAACAGTCAAAAAAGCAAACAGAATGTTGGGAACCATTAGGACAGGGATAGATAAGAAGACAGAAAATATCATATTGCCTCTATATAAATCCATGGTACGCCCACATCTTGTGTACTGGGTGCAGACGTGGTCTCCCCATCTCAAAAAAGATATATTGGAATTGGAAAAGGTTCAGAAAAGGACAACAAAAATGATTAGGGGTATGGAACAACTGCCGTATGAGGAGAGATTAGTAAGACTGGGACTTTTCAGCTTGAAAAAGAGACTAAGGGGGGATTTGATAGAGGTCTATAAAATCATGACTGGTGTGGAGAAAGGACATAAGGAAGTGTTATTTACTCCTTCTCATATCACAAGAGCTCAGGGCCACCAAATGAAATTAATAGGCAGCAGGTTTAAAACAAACAAAGGAAGTATTTTTCACACAACGCACCATCAACCTGTGGTACTCTGTGCCGGAGGATGTTGTGAAGGCCAAGACTATAACAGGGTTCAAAAAGAGAAACTAGATAAATTCATGGAGGATGGGTCCATCAATGGCTATTAGCCATGATGGGCAGGGATGGTGTCGCTAGCCTCTGTTTGCCAGAAGCTGGGAATGGGCGACAGGGGATGGATCACTTGATGATTACCTGTTCTGTTCATTCCCACCTGGCATTGGCCACTGTCGGAAGACAGGATGCTCGGCTAGATGGACCTTTGGTCTGACCCAGTATGGACGTTCTTATGTTCTTATACAGTGTGTGAGTTTAGGATAGATTAGATACAATACAAAATATGTAAGAATTAGGGCCAGATTGTACCTGTCCCCAGCAAAGCTGCACAAGGACTGGGAGAAGAAGATCCAAGTATCCTTGCCCTCCCATGCCATCCCCGTTCTTAAACACATGGGGTGAAATCCCACATCTTGTCATTGACTTAAACGGGGCCAGGATTTCACCCAAGATTTGCTCAGCCATGATGGGAACATACAATGGAGCCTTCTGAAGAACTAGTCCGGTGTTTTCAGTGGAATCAGATTGTGCCACACCACTCCCAATACAGTCCTATATTTACTGGGAAGCAGTAAGTTCCAGCAGATAAACCACTGGTCTGGAAATCAAAAGACTTACATTCTATTCTTGGCTCTCCCACTGTATGACCTGTGACCTGTCTGTGCCTCAGTTTCCCTATCTAAAAATGAAGATAATGATGTTTAATTTGCAAAGCACTTTGAGATCTGGATATGAAATGTTCAGTATGCAAGATAAGTATTTGTTAATAGTAACTATTAACACAAATATTATAATCAATACAACTGCATGATAAATAGTGTTACCTTAGTTGATTAGAATATACTTTCATTGAGGTGCCTGCTATACTGCATATCTCAGTTCATTCAAAGGGTTGAAGACAAATTAAAATGTTTCCCTGTATAACTTTCAAGCATGCAGGGAGATCTTCAGAATACATCTGCACTCTGCATTGTAAAAGAAAAAGCTGCAGACTGCTACAGTATCATCAAGAAAGCTAGAATCAGGTGTGAAGGGAAAACGAGTCATGTAATTTAAGATCACTCTTTCATTTGGGCATTTTTGTGCTGGGAAAACAACAGACAGTATGTTATTTACTTTCGGCCCCAGAAAATCAGGCTGCTCGTTTAATTTTCCTGAGCCTACTAAAAAGTTTTCATTGATCTAGCAAAAGCCAAGCCCTTGTTGATCCAGAATATACAGAACTTTTTTTATACAGAACTTTTCTAGCACCTTTAAAAAAATAGATAATTATTTCAGTTAATTTCAGCAAAACAGTTGAAAACTCATCAGGGCTTCCCAAGTATAATTTACTACTCCTTCTGACTTATTGTTTTGACTAGATGTAGATTGATGATTAAAGTGATAAACAGTAACATTTTTATAAAATGGCTGACTCTGCCAATGGCAACTGAATAAGAAACATGCTGAAATAGCTGTGCTGTTATTGTGATTGTACTCAAGGCTGTCAACAAAGAATATAAGTATTTGACAAGGTGTTATCTAATTGTGTTTTTAAAAGCCACGATACATACATCTTTTAATGTGTCACTTTAAGCAGCAAGAGAATTTCTTTTATTAAAAAGTACAAAGGAAAAATGAATGCCTTGCATTTTCTTGTTTCTTTTTCCCAAGCTCTGCCCTTTTGCCGTTATTCGGTGGAATATATTTGCTCTTTAGTCAAATTGGCTTTTATTTAAATGGTTGCCCAAAATAGCACAGCAACATTAGGTGTATAAGAAGAAAGAACAGTGTGTCCCACAGACAATTTTTGCCTCGGTCCTGGTGGGAATTAACTGATCGAAACAGAAGGCTAAGAATAAAATCCTTTTGACACTTGGAGCTAGTGACACAGCATTTTGGATCAAGGAAAGGGGCTATTTTTTTTTTAAAGGAGGGATCAACAGGAAGAGTCACATTAGCTGGTTGCCCTTCTAACTATCTATGGTACTTATATGGTATCTGAGCATGTTCACACTTTTAATACTTTTAACCTCACAACAACCCTGTGAAGTAGTGAAGAGCTATTGACCCCATTTTACAGATGGGGAATGGAGAGACAAAGAGATTTAGTGACATGCCCAAGGTCACACAGGAAGTCTGTGGCAGAGCAGTGAATTGTACACAGGTCCCCTGAGTCCCAGACTAATGCCATAACTACTGGATCATTCTCTCTCTCCTGTGGTCTCTTCATCAAACTCCTACTTACTTAGCCTGTGGGTCAGTGGTAGGGAAAAGCCTGAAACTCACGAGGCAAGAGGTTAGTTTGCTTGGTAATGAGACAAAAGGCTCCAGGGACAGGTGGACTAGTGAGAGAACATAACTGTGTGGAAGGAACAATATCCCAGGTGCTCTAGCATTAGCACCAATAAAAACAGAGATAAAAAGGAAAAAGAGGGTTAAAATAGCCTACAGAGTGAAAAAGCTGAAAATGCCTCAAAGAAAGAAAACTGTGGCTTCTGTGTCCTTGTCGTCTAGCGAGACAATAGCATCTCTGAAATGCTGTAAGACATGGAAGAAGAAACCGGATTAATTGTTTGGAAGCTGTTTTTCTTAGGGGTAGTTTACAAGATGGTGAAGTAAATCTAAGTGGAGGATCACTGGGGCAGTTCCGTTTACAGAAAGGGCTGTGACCAGTGTCTGTGCAGTCTCAGATCTTGCTTCCACTATGTCTACAGAAGTCACACCTGCAAAGATGCTTTCTATCTCCGCAGCTAGCTGAGCAACGGAAGGTCCAATAAATAATGAAAAAGGTTGCTATTACAGGGGCACCTGGCTGTCGACATATGCCACCCGGGTGCATCCAGTAGGCTACAGTATTTCTGCTGGCAACAACCCAGGCTGCCAGTCAAAGGAGGGAGGAAGGAACCAAACGTGCCTGAGACAGGAAGTATAAAATACCTTCAACTTTCACCACTCCTACAGAGGTCGCAGCTGGACATCAGTTTGGGAAAGATCAATGATCTAGGCAAAGTACTTGTCCATGGCATCGCAGTCATCGGCAGGCAGTGAGTCAAGCATTTCATTATTATTTTGCAGATGAGTGTTAGCAAGGGAAATTTTATTGGAAGTCGGATGACAGCAGTTATGGTTCTGGTCTAGAAGGCATATTTCAGGGTAAATATTTTAGGGTTGCAAATAGCAGCAGATTTATTCTGGATTTACCATTGCGAATTGTCCAGAAGATCTGGATATGTTATTCCTATGCTGCTTTTTAGCAGCAGCCTAGTGGCCAACCTGATCTATGACTGGGGCAACAATCCAGGAATTCTAATCCCAAAGATACTGTAAGCATGGGATAGAGGTTAAGGACCCATGCTGCATGCATTGAGGCAGGAGAGAGTCACAAGCAGCAACCAGGGACTTGATAGATATAATAGCCAATTTGGGCCTGAGACTGAGAGACCAGGGTGCTTTGCATCTGTCTAGACCCTGTCTAGACCAGGCTCTTTGTGTTCATGTCTCTGGAGACACATTTGCTACAAGTTACAATTGAGGTTTGGAACACCTGCAACTCCCACTGATTTCAGCTGAAGCTACAGGTGTGCAGCACTTTTGCAAATCAGCCCCTTAATGCAAATGCAGTCAAATCTTCACAGTACTGAACTGATGATATTCTCAGAGGAAATTTCAGAAAGACTCTGAAAGATGGCGACTATATGTTCCCTGGTGTTTATATTTGAATAAGGAGCATCAAAAAGACCAATACAAGAAAATCCTGCCCATTGCTCAGATTAATACAATCTGGAATACATATGCTTCAGCACCTGGTTTAGGTACAGTGAGATTCATACAGAGAATAGCTAGGGAACTAGCTAGTTTACATGAGAGGACATCTTCTCTAGATTAAGGTGATAACCGCTTATAGAAATTTCTCTACAGTTCAAAACCACAAAACTTCTAATGAAAAAAATCTGTGCAAATAAGCCAGTGCTAAACAACTTATTGGTCTTTCATACAGACCTTTCTGGTTGACAAAAACTTCAAGAGCCAGGTTCTGCCTTTGAAAGCACATGTATTGCTCCCATGGACTTGAGCTGGAGATGAATGTGCATGTATACTGAAGGACAGAATCAGACTCCTAATTTATGTGATACTAATTATATACAAGGCACTGAAACTTATATTTCAGTGTTGGAGACTTTAAACAGAAAGTTAGACTAAAGGAAGCTCTAGGACACTTTAAAGGGAGTGCAGAGATTGATCAAATGTCTTCTATGATCCAATGACAGAAAAATCTTTCTGTTACCTTTAGACAAAACTAAAAATATTGCACAAGGCCACTTCTCCTAAAAGAACCCATTCTTGAAGTCTGCCAAGGATAATGGCTCAAACTATGAAAACAAAACTTCAAATCATACCTGAAAATTCATAGGACACAGTAAAGAATCCAGTACACCACATTAAAAAAAGATTGAATCAAATAGACATGAAAGTGAGAAGGATTTATGCAAAATAAATCAGTGTGTGTCTCATCTTTCTTTGCTTTAATTGCTGGAAGTTACTTATTGTTTACTGGTGTTCTCAGCCATTCAGCCCATTGGTTAACACACCACTGCCAGGATTCTAAAATACCCTCCTTGTTTTGTTTTTCGTTCCTTTAAGGTGCTGAAAAGCCCTTAGGTATTGGGCTCCAAATTAAAATATACTATTATGAGAGGTTTTAGGAGTGCAAGAGGTGCCTAGAAGACAAACGTGGGAAGTTGTATGATCACAAATAGCTCACATAACGTGCACGGAGGTCAGAAAGAATGGCTGCCTCATTTTTGCTGTCTCAAACAACATTCTAGAAGATGAGGAAATATTCTTGGTGCCTGGTTCTAAAAAAAAAAAAAAAAGAGCCCGGTGAATTCATGAAGCTCAAGAAGTTTATATTTAATGGACAATATTTGGTGATTAAATCTATATACCTCGCAAGCTGTCATGCATTTCTGAAGATTCAAATCCCCTTTTGCACTGGGGCATTGTTTTGAAATTTGAAGGCACTCCAGTTCTACGTTACACTGCTCTACAACCAAAATGCTTCTGAAATAAATGTAGTCAAACTGTACTAATTCTGGGTCACTGAGAATGAAAATGATGCTTAAAATTGTTGATTGGCTCTAGTTTTCAAGATATGCTATTGAGTCAGTATATATGACCCTTGACTTGGGAATGGCGGAGGATAAGTGATTTATAAAGGGAAGGGATCTCAATTTAAACCAGAAATGACTAAAATACATCTTTGACTGGATCTATGAATAAATCTATGACTGGGTTTGGACAGTACTTGCTTTTTAGGCAAACAATGAATGATGCAATCTGACGCTGGTATTGCATCATACATGATATGAATTGCATCATGTTATTCCTAGAAGTCATGGATGATGCAATCATAACAAAGCTTACATCACTCTGCTGAACAAAATGCCCTATATCAGCTCTAGAAATCATACAGTGTCGTGCTCTCTTATTTGTCAGTGTTTGATTTTGCAAAGGGACACATTTCTGTTTCACCAAAGTGAGCAGAGATGCCTCGTACTTGTGCGAACAGTGCAGATAACTTCTGCTATGTTTGTGGTGAAGTGACTTTTGCATCACAAAACCGCAGTATAACCACTATGGTTAAGAAAGCCTATCACCTTTATTTTGGCTGCAAAATTGGAGATCAGGACAAGAGGTGGGCCCCACACATATGCTGCAACACTTGTGCAACAAATCTTCGCCAGTGGTTGAACAGGGAAAGGAAATCTATGCCTTTTGCAGTGCCAATGATTTGGAGAGAGCCAACAAATCATACCAGCAATTGTTACTTCTGCATGGTGCCTCCAGTTGGGAAAGGTGTGTCAAAGAAGAAAAAGTGGACTGTGCATTATCTAAACATTCCATCAGCTATATGCCCAGTACCCCACGGAGAAGGACTGCCGGTTCCTGATGCACCAGAATCATTCTCACTTGAGTCAGACGAGAGAGGAAGAGGATGAAACTTCTGGTCCTGAACCATCAATGTCACAGGACCCACATTTTCTCCCATCCTCCTCCTCTGAACCACACCTCATAACACAAAGTGAACTGAATGACCTTGTCAGGGATTTGGAACTACCCAAGAGTAAGGCAGAGCTGTTGGGCTCCAGACTACAGCAGTGGAATCTCCTGGCAGGTGATGTTAGGGTTTCCATGTTCCGTGACCGTCAAAAGGATCTTGTCCCATTCTTCTTCATGGAAGGTGATCTTGTAGCCTGCAACAACATCGATGGTGTGATGGCAGCCCTCAACATCGTTCATGATCCAGATGAGTGGAGACTGTTCATTGATTCATCGAAGACGAGTCTTAAAGCTCTTTTACTGCATAATGGCAATGTTTTGCCATCAATTCCAGTTGGTCATGCAGTCCATATGAAGGAAACCTATAACATAAAACAACTTTTGAGGTGCATAAACTATGACCAACATCAGTGGCAGCTTTGTGGCGATTTGAAGGTTGTTGCTCTCTTGCTTGGTCTGCAGACTGGATACACAAAGTACTGCTGTTTTCTCCGTGAATGGGATAGTCTGCAAGAGATTCCCACTACATCAAGAAAGATTGGCCACTCCGACAGTCATTGGAGCCTGGGAGGAAAAGTGTTCAGCATCCACCACTTGTTGAATCAAGGAAGATTTTGTTACCACCCTTACACATCAAGCTGGGTCTGATGAAGAACTTTGTCAAGGCCATTGACAAAACACAAGCAGCTTTCAAGTACCTCCGTGGAAAATTTCCAAGGTTAAGTGAAGCTAAGATAAAGGAAGGTGTCTTTGTTGGTCCTCAGATTCGTGAACTTCTTTGAGATGATGCATTTGACCATGCACTGCGTGGCCAGGAAAAGACGGCATGGAAAACCTTCCAGTTAGTGGCAATAAATTTTCTCGGAAACAACAAGGCAGACAACTACAGGTTGTTGGTGGAAAACCTCCTCAAGGCATACAAAAGCCTTGGTTGCAACATGTCACTAAAGATACATTTTTTGCACTCTCATCTAGATTTTTTTCCACCGAACTGCGGAGCAGTGAGCGACGAGCACGGCGAGTGATTTCACCAGGACATTGCAACAATGGAGAAACGCTATCAGGGCAAATGGAGCTCATCAATGCTTGCAGACTATTGCTGGACAGTGACAAGAGATGCTCCATTTAATGAATACAAGAGACAAGCCAAGAAGCGCCGAGTAGACACTGAATAGGACTAAACTATGTACATAATAGTTTTTTGCCTTTTGTTTCATAATAAATTTTATTTATATAACCCTTTTGCTGATTTTTAAAGTGTTACATAAACAGGACAGGTGAAATATTATCATGTAAAGCAACCATAAACACATGAAAAGACCTAGGTTTACAATTTATGATTAAAACTCTACTAATCTACACAATATACATAGACATAAAATGTAAAAACAAATATCTTAGAAACAGTAGCCAATCAGTTGTTTTAATTGTCATATTTGGATTCAGCACATCAAAATACATAATAAATAGCACATTTTATCTCTGAAGCAGACGACTTCTCAAAAATTGTAGACCAGTGTTATTTAGAAGATGTTCTGTTTGTGGTCACTTTAAAACGGTCCTGACTTTGCTGCATCTCAGGGTGTACCTTGTGAATTTATAGCTCTTTTGGAAGAGGAGAAGAAAATAGAGGGACCTGAAGTAATTATGATATTTTTAGCTATTTAGCTGGATTTAGGGAAAACAGAGTCAACTTCCTCTAAATAAATTATAAAATCCACAACTTTGTGGCTTCTCAAACTGGCAGAACTTAAGATGCCACATAATTTCCTTATAAAACCAGTAAAACAAAGATTTGGGCTGTCTTTTGGAAAATGTCAATGGCATCACTATGTGGCATCACAGGGGACGTCTAAAAAAGAACTAACTTTGTTCTACATTGGCCAAACCGGACAGTCCCTCCGCAAAAGAATAAATGGACACAAATCAGACATCAGGAATGGTAACATACACAAGCCAGTAAGCGAACACTTCAATCTCCCTGGTCATTCTATTACAGATTTAAAAGTCACTATCATTGAACAAAAAAACTTCAGAAACAGACTTCAAAGAGAAACAGCAGAACTAAAATTCATTTGCAAATTCAACACCATTAATCTGGGCTTGAATAGGGACTGGGAGTGGCTGGCTCACTACAGAAGCAGCTTTTCCTCTCCTGGAATTGACACCTCCTCATCTATTATTGGGAGTGGACTACATCCACCCTGATTGAATTGGCCCTGTCAACACTGGTTCTCCACTTGTGAAGTAACTCCCTGGTCTCCATGTGTCAGTATATAATGCCTGCATCTGTAACTTTCACTCTATGTATCCGAAGAAGTGAGGTTTTTACTCATGAAAGCTTATGCCCAAATAAATCCGTTAGTCTTTTAGGTGCCACCAGACTCCTTGTTGTTTTTGTTTACAGGTGTGTCAGTAGGAAGAGGTTTCATTGCACACCAAGATCCTTGAAAAATAAGCAACGGATTGGCCAGGATTATGGAAAAACAGAGTCGTACGGCAAGTTACATTTTTAGAACTTCCTCATCCGCACCCCACCTGTAGCATTAGGGGAAATGGCTAAGGAATCGCAGGCTAGTCCTTTAGTTAAAAAATTCCAGTGTCACAGAGACAATTAAGTCAGTAGAATCTGAAGCCAGGGATTAAATTAACAAGGGGGTTTGGTTTTGCAATATTTTTCAGGACTTGGTACAATAAGTTCTTGGAGGTTTTAGACAAATTGCTGATTCTCACATCTCATTTCCAGAGATCTTGTTTCAACTTGTTGACACTGTCGAAGAATTTAATTCAGCAGAGTTTCTTGAAACTTGTTTAGTAAAGGCAGGGGGGTGTCCTACAGAAATTGAGCATACCACCTACCTTAGGATCCTTCCCAAATAGTCTTCCTTCTGAAGGAAGGATATAAGCAAGATATGCCAGACTCATGACAGGTATATGAATTTTTCTAATATCCCTGAGCAAGGCTGGCTGTGCTGTTCTAAACTAGTGAGCAGCAGTCAGAGGTGAGTATTCTTTCAAATTATCTACTGGTATAAGGACTCTGATAACAAGAAGTTATTCAGCAGTGCTAGTGATCTTTCAGCTTCCCTGTTTGGGTCAGTTTTATATAAAAGTGAGTCTGTTTTGTAATAATGTCCAGCTATTAAGGGCTAAACTAATCTTAACAAGTGAAATTTACACCAGGCATGGAGGATTAAACCAGGTCACACTAAAATTTTGAGGTGAAAGTGAATGTCTGAATGAGGAAATGTCTGTAGAATGGGGCCCCATGCCAGCTCAGAGGGCTCAGATAACTGGATTTGAGAGTACAGGCATTGGGGATAAATAGAGATTGTGGAGTAGCAGGGGCCATAGGCTGGAATGGTAGATACAAATAGGCAGGAATAGAAGCCCAGTGACCTCCCCACAAGTAGGGGAGTGAATTTGCCAGTCTCTGTGTGTTCTCCAGGCAAAGACAATTGCTGTCTTCGAAGAGGATCCATCAAGTGGGTCAAACACTCCAGAAGAGCTAAACTGAGGTAACCCTTACAGCTGTTCAGTTTGAGTGAACTAGACTGTAAGGTCCTTGGGCAGAGATCTTGTCTTCATTTGTACATGCAGAGCACTCCTCTTGCTCAATAAATAGTAATAATAAACAATAATGCTAACTGTAGCATGTCTAGGGATATGATTTGGTGATGTCATCTCTTCAGAAGACAGGAGTGTGAGATTCATACGTGCCCTTCTGAGATGCATCAAAAGGGATGTAGGACCATATTGGAGAACACTCTCCATATGTTATCTAGCCTTTGTTCTGATTTCTATTTTTGGCTTGTTACAGCTGACTGTTGGAAGCATGCCAGTGGCAGAAGTATGTATGTTATCCCCTCTTTTGGATCTTAGAGACCTGGGATAATCTTTTCATATACAGTATATGAAGAAGTTTCCAGTTGTGTAATATCAGGGATTGATGGTAGCACTTCCATTACTCAGGGTCAGGAGTGTCTAATAACCTTTAATCCATAGTGGAATGTTATTCTCTCATAAAGCCAAAAGAATTACGATTGATTATTCAAACTGTTAGGCCCATGGGTAGTCCTGTTAAGCTTAATGTGACTACTCGAATAAGGACTACTTAGCTGAGGACAGGTCTGCAGTATAACGTCCTTATTTTGAATGTACTAATTTGGTGGTTTTGAGCATTTCTCTATTGTATAAGTTTGCATTGTGGAAATAGCTCCCTACATTTTTCTTTCCCATACCGGTGTGCTTCTGATTTATTGCAATGTGGGGCCAGAAAATAAGACTGTCAGTGTGAGTATGTGCCTGTTATAAGTCACTCAACAAAAATAAAAAGGATTTTAAAAGAAAACAAATTCAACTCAGTTTTAATTCTGACACTGATTGATGTCGATATCTCTGACCAGTTTTATGCTGCACAGATTTTAAACAATATCTTCCTCTGATCTTCAGTGCTGTAGTTATAAATACTTGATAGCATTTTCATAAAAGGATCCTTTTACAATATGCTTAATGAGCAGTTCTGTTTGAGATATACAAGTAAAAAGAAACCTAACCCAATACAATGATATTCTGATATTCATTAAGTGGAATATATTCTGAAAAATCTCTGCCAAAAAATAAAGGTTCAATTATTATACCTGTTTATTCGCACTCACTTTAATGTACCAATTATTCATGTAACACCAAATAAAAATATGTTATATCAAGAAATCACTTTTAAAATTCTCTAAACAGTAGCACGACACATGATGTGGTCACCATAAGATCATTCAACACCTGTCTAATCATGAACTTGCTACAAACAGGGGGAAAAAAGTTAATTTAATCTTTTGGTTTTTATAAAAAGTTATTTGTCATTATGCAACATTTGCTTTCCATTTCCACAGCCAGTTAGGGTTCACAAACATGAAAATCCATTACGGAATGGTACATAAAGTGTGACCGATTCTTGTTCAGTCAATTAGTGAGCGAAGTCTGAATATCATGTTTATCTGATAATCTGCATCTTTAGTACAGGCACAAGGAGAGAAGGTATTAAGAAAAGATTGGGTTTAACTTCTTGGGAGTAACTGGTTAATCAAATTGCACTTTTGCTGATTATATGTATATACACACAGCAAAGCAGCCTGTTTTCATCTTTGATAACTATGAGTAAAATACATGGAATAAATATAAGTATGCAACAGAAAATAAAATGTAACAGTCGAATTATATTACTTTTAGGGTTATCCACATATTTATGAAGTTTGTTAATAAAATAGGACTTTTCTAAAACCCTCAACATGGCCCCTTTGTTTCTACTAAGACACATTTATTAAATATGGACATATCATTTCTCTAAATCCAATGCTATTTTTGTTTTACAAGAATTACTATGGTGACTTGCACATGGAAATTATCTCACACATCTGTATTCTGATTATGATATTTAGTGCAAGGGTCATGAATAATAAAATTGCTAAATATGCTTATTGCCATCTATAAATAAAGGTTATCATATTCAAGAAGGTTTTGTTTTTGGAGTGTTAGAACAAGTAGGGTTAGTTGCAAGACAATAGTGCTATAATTTTAGTATGAAAATAAATACTTAAAATTATAAATATTCAAATGATTTCCAAAGTGCAGTAAAACCAAATTAATACTTGCAAAATGAGTGCAACAGCAGAACTGCAGAAGTTCATATTCTGTGTCTAGAAAGTTCACAGTTCTAGTAGAAATAAATGTCAGTGTCCAACCAAATGGGAGATTGCTACTTAAAGTCTGATCCCCTTGAAGTCAATGGCAAAAGTCCCACTGAGTTCAACAGGAGTAGAAAAACAGTCCTTTATGCTGTATAATAATAATGTAAAACAATGAATAAGCATTTTAGTTCATTAAAATGACTGTTTATCCTATAGTTTTAATTACAGTATTTTCTACTTATGTTCCAATGCTCCATCAAAGTAGCCTGTCACTCAAACAGAAGTAGCTTTGCAGATACCCCTGAATGGCCATATAATGCAATTTTAAAAGGAATGTAGAGTAAATGTTCAGGAAAGTGCCTATGAAAGGGCTTTCATTGAATTGACAGGTGCAATGGCATGGATGTCCAGACAGTAAAAGCTATAAGACATTGCAAATATTCAAAGAACTTGATTAGTTAGAGTTAAGGGTGAGAGAATATTTCATCATTAAAAAGACAAAAAAACCTTACAAGAATGTTGTAGTTCCCATAGAAAAAGATTACAAGCTCAGCATGGCTCTTGGTTCCCCTCTTTGCAAGTCCTCCTTATTAAAAAGTCCAACTGAATTTAAGATGGAATGCTAACTGGTATCTTTTCTATTGGTTTCTTGGACCATCCTATAAAATTTAACAACAAATTATATCCCTGCTATACAATTTTATAGGATGATTTAAAATAGTTAAATGTTTAGCATTCTCTATTCAGTTCTATAGGTTTTTAGAGTTCTATAGAACTGGTTTAATCCCTATTACATTTTTATAGAAATGTTCTATAAGGGTAGCCTCTGTGTGTCCACTCTGCTCTATTACCAAACTGATTTCTCTTTCTCTCTCTCTCACACACACACACACACACGGCTCCATTCTTGATCACTTTTCTCCTTCATACTTTTGTCTCCCTGTGGACATTCTGAAATCCACAGGCAGCAGACCTAAGTAGGTAATTAAGTTACCACTGGGCAGTGCAACCTCTCATAAGACCCAAGGCTACTCCTGCAAACTTTAAAAGTCCCTGGAAAAGCGAATTTGAGACTCGAATTGGGCAATATTTTCAAATATACCGAAGTAACTTTGGAGCCAGAGTCCCATTGACTTTCTAGGTAAACATAACTGTCCCTTCTGCTCTGAAAAAACTATGAATCCCTCAAAATTGGCCAATTATCTGAATCATCTCAATTTCTGAGAAATCCCCGTGTTCCCATCACAGAACACAAATGCAAAAATTTGAAACTGAAAAGACCTTTCTGGAGGATTTTAGGGTGAGGGATCGAAATCGGGCTTATAATGGAAAAAAGGTCTCAACCTTAGTTCTTAACAGGCTGCTGCTGCTTCTCCATTGAATCTCTGCATTTTACATATAATATTATATTAAATAAAAGCATATTACACTTGTGTATTTTAATTAGTATTTGAAAGGAACCCCAAACTCCCAAAAACAAATCTATACTATCTAATTTGTCTCTGAAATTAAGGGCCAGTTTTCAAAAGAGCTCAGCTCCTATTTAGGATTGAAATGAAGTGACCAGCTTTTAAAAAAATTAATTGAAAGTGAAGGAATTTTCTGGGTGCTGATCACTTTTCAAAATATGGCCTCTTCAGATAGTGCCTTAATGGGAGCTGCACTCTTGAAAATCTGGTCCTAAATGTACAGCTTTTGGTGGAAAGAATACACTTTATTCTGTGTGTTTAGTAGTCTTGTCAACTCTCACCATTTATGGTGAGTCTCACGATATTACTGTACGTCCTTTGTAAGCCCCATCTCCTGGAGTCATGAAGTAAATTTTCTGACTATGGTGAAAACATCCAAATGTGAAGCAAGTGCACTCTCAAGGCTCAGAAACCAGGAGACAAATAAAACGAACCCTAATTTTATTTATTTATTTTAAATGTTGTGATTTTTATTTTGGGGGTGCCTGAGTCATAATTTTTGAAAGCTTGATGTAGGCAATATTTGGTGTAGCTATATGTAACAGACATGCAGCCAATACGTGTACAAGATTTTCCTGTATAAAGAAAAAAATCCCTACAATTAAATAAAGATTTTGTGCAGGATCTTATCCCATGCATATATCATTTTCACAAGTTCTTAGGCATCAAAAGTGGGTCCAAGTTAAATGATGTCTGGTTAAAGAGCAGCCTGCCAGTACCAAGCAATTCAACCATTCAAGAAACCCAGAAGCTGCATCTTCAGAGCCATTAGCACAGCTGTTTGTGGAGCTCACCAAGAACCCATATGTTACTGCTGGAAGAATAACTTGCACAATTAGCATGTGAGTCCTCTGATATTTAGCCATATACCATGTCACCAGGTGGGTGCTGACTATGCTGCTAATGGAGTGACAGTGAAATAATCAGAAAACAATGTATGATATTGATGAATTTATTAATGGCATTTGAAAATATTTTAACAAAACATTAAAATTAAATGTTGTGTCATTGTTAAAAGTTGTCTCTATCTAATTCTCTAAACGATTGAAACTTTCGAAGAATAATATATGATTTAAAACAGAAAAGGTGTGAGGTGTTTTTCCCAGGGGCAATAATGCTGTTTCACTGTGATCCTGATCTTGCCCCCTTTACTCATGGGAATACATTTTTCCTCAGGCAAATGAAGACACATTCAAGTAAATGAAAAAAAATTCAAGCATGAGGACAGATTACTCTCTATGTGCAAAGGTTGCAGGATCAGTCCCTATTTCAGTAATATCTTCTTCACTAGGATGTTTTATCAAATATATTAGTATACACAGTGGTGAATATCAAAGTGGTCTCTGTGTTGGAATGTTTGAGATCAATAGCTCAATAAAAGATGTCCACTGAACTGGCTGTGTGGTGGCTGCACATTTTTTCCATGTGGGGCTTGACATTTGCTGGGCTAGAGGGATACTGACAAACATTGCTCTGGCCCCCAGCTTTGCATTATGTGTATGTGTTATAATAGTAAAAATCAAGTACTAGTACAAATGCTAGGAACTACATTTCGGTAACTACATACCTAGAGGTGCACAATAGGTGTTGAGGAACTTGTTTCACCATAATTAAGAGGTTCGGAGACTACAGGAACAAATGACAACTGATCTTGATTTAGTTGGGAAAATGAGTCATATCACTTATTATTAACTATTAAAGTAATTTAAACCCTTTTGAGAATAGATCTAACACTGCAATGCTTTGAAGGTTTGATATGTCTTGTAATCCATAGATTATTGAAGTTAATTTCTCTGCTGAGATCATGCTATCAGTAAGAAATGCATGTATACTTAAAATGGTGTGTGTGTGTGGGGGGGGAGTTATACAAAGATGTATTTTAATTGGGTTTCTATTTATACTGCACTCGATAAAGGTACAGAGGCTGCAAGTGGGAGAAACCTTCCACAATTCTGGCTTGCAAAGCATACAGAAAAGAATTCCATTCCCCCACAAGTACACCCAAACCTTTCGTTTGTTCTACACATATAATTTAGGCTACATTTTGCTTTAGAGACCCATAACAGATAACAAAAAGAAGGCAATAACAATATGTTGATTTATATCACTGTGAAACATTTTTTCCATACTTCAAAGTAATTTTAATTGAATTTAATCCTCTTGACTTTCATTTACTTATAAATGAGTTTTAGTTGTAATGTTAGAATGAAACCGACTTCAGCAGTTAACAGGTTTTTAGTGCTTTGATTATAGATTATTATATAATGTTTCCTGGACTAGAAAATACTGTATATTAAATACTGTCCAAGTCTACATTGTTCTAAAACCTTGGACTATTTTACTGGTTGGGGAAAGGCATGTTAATTTAGATAAAAATGCAATTCATTTTGAACAGGTACAAATGCTTGAAGAAATTATTAAAAAGTACTGCAAATAATTTACCAGTTTATGTCTATAATCAAGAAAATTTCTAAGCAGAAAATTGAAACACAAACAAGATTTTTATAGGAATACTCTCTAAAGAAGATATTCTATTGTATAATCTCAGTAGTTGTGGGTGCATTTGTTTTTTTTTGTTTGTTTGGTTTTTTTTGGTTCTTCATCCATAGATCACAGGACACTAAGAGCCCAATTCATTAAAAATTGAATACCCTATTTAAGATGGATGTTCTTATAGTTGGAGGAAAACATAGAACAGTTTTTCTGTGGAAAGTTACATTTTTGCCATTCAATAAACCCCTGTTTTTTTCTGTTTGTAACTGGACAATACGTCTCAGTTAATCACCAGATTTACAGCTGCATAATTTTACATGCAAAACAAAAAACAAAAATCCGACTGCTGAAGAAGCACGTGGTATGTTCTCTGTCACTTATTGAGAGGCATGGCACCTACATACACTTGCACTACAGACTATTCTGTCATGGATGCCTGAGGATTTAGGACTCAATCTTGAAGCTGCTTCAGATGTAGAACTCTTACGAAGTTTATGGTTCTTCCTTAGGGAGTGGCTGCAAGATTGTGCTCTTAAATAGCTGCACTGCATTAACACGAATGGGAGATCTGCTTGTAAATCCCCCATGAATTTGCAATCTTTGCTCAGTCGAATCTTTTTTGTATTCCCACTAATACTATGACTAAGCATGCTGCTACAGACAATAACTTCAGAGTGCTGAGCAGTGGTGATAGAGCCTTATATCAGTGGTTTTCAACCTTTTTTTCCATTTGCAGACCCCGAAAAATTTCAAATGGAGGTATAGACCCTTTTGGAAATCTTAGGCATAGTCAGCGGACCTCCAGGGGTCCATGGACCACAGGTTTAAAACCACTATGATCAGTGCTGACTTTGACTCAAAGAGGCATTTCAGAAAGTGAGGTATGGAAACCTAGAATGATTTGGTCTGCCCAGGAATAAGTGGGCTATGTGCATGAGTACCAGATGTTTCATTCTGGACTGATCACTAATGGGGTTATGAAGGGAGGGGGAATCCTTTGGAAGGTGTATCAGTTGACTTCTCTGTCATTTTGCAGAATCAAAAGTTAGATGTGAAATTCCAGCACCACTATGTACCACAGTTATTTAAATATAACTGCATTCGTCTAAGAATATACAGGCTACCAATATTTGAGATTATTCCTTACACAGTCACATAAACCATAAACATATTGTTTCCTCTCTGGCTAGCCCTTCTAAATGTATATTGCTTATTAGGCCTCATATGATCCATGCTCTAGGTACAATGCTAAATTTGAATTGTGCTTTCAGACCTTTCTTGTAAGCTTGGACCTTGACTTGTTTCCCCCTAGAACATACCATGCACAGAAAGTCCACTTATGAAACAAATAGCAAAATCAAGCAATTCCTCTCCCCCATCCCCAAAATAACTTACCCCCTGAATAACAACTATTTATTTTCCTGACACATAAATCATGCATTCAGTAAGTTATTAAAATTTGTTTCTGATAATCAAGATAAATCTCCATTCATAAAACCTGAAACTTCTCTGTCTGTTACAGAATTTTAGAACTTTACCATTGTGTGCACTGCAGGCATGGCACCTTTACTGACCATGCTATGGCACAAACCCATCGGCTAATTTTATATAATGCAAGGTGTTGTATGTTTTCTAAGGATGAGCCCATTAATACCAATAGAAATTGCATGGCTAATTCTGCATGCTGTTTTGAAATTGAACAGAATGGCAATATCCACCCACATACAACAGACTTAAAATAAGACTAAAGATGCAGAGATATTGTTATGTTATAGAATGGGCACCATCCAAAGCTCGACCTTCACTGCTCAAGGTGTTTACTGTAACCACAGTATCCTCCTATATTTCCTATTCAAATTACTGAGGATGGCAAATGTTGAATTTCTATTCTTGCCCATTCTGAACAGCAGAAACTTGTAAACTGAAAATGATGATCTTCCCCTAAGAAATATATCTGTCTATATGCTCTGCCTAGGAAAATTAAACTGGGCAAATTTATAAACAACGTTTACGATAAAATGCAAATTAAATACCCCAAGGTAAATAGGCAAATGTAGATTAGTTGAACCGAAGTTTTGTCACTGTGCACTAATTTTGTACTCAGTCCATGAGCTACATAGTCTCGACTGAAAGAAGTCCTCCCCCATGGTCAGTGATGACCTAGGATTAGTTTAACAATCTTCCTGCTCTTCTGTCTAAAATTATTGGCAAGAGTTTCTGTTTTATTAGAACTGAAAAGATAGTGACAGGCATGAATCGGGACTCAAGGTTCAGAAGAACAACTGGAAGGAAGGAGGTCCCTTGCTATAATATATTGGCTGGGATTTTTAAAAGAGCCTATGGAAATTCATTGGAAATTGGGCTCCCCTAAATTCCTTAGGGTCCTTTGAAGATCCTAGTCTATACAAATATATTTGAGAGAGGGAAGGAGGGTTCTGGGAAAAAGAGAGATCTTTTGAGGGATTTTCATTGTCCTCCTCTGTTTCTTGTCCTATACTGTCTATAATAATGGTCAGAGTAATGCACCCACTGGCACTATTATGGCAGAGTATGTCTCATAACATAGAAGTCCTTTCAATATGAGCTGTGGCTCCAGGAGCACAAACTGGATTAAAAGAGTGAGATTATTCTGAATTTCTTTTTTTCCATTTAAGTTCCTTCCTAGGAGGAAACTAGAGTTAGAAGTGGCCCCTTTTTTCTTGTACATACAGATGCACATTACTAATTACTGTGGTTGAGATTTTTGACCTAAGAACTGAACTGCAGTGAGAGCTGCAATATAAACTCTTGTTCACTGAGGTCATACTACTGATTTTAACAGCATGAAAGGCAAATTTTAGCATTTGTCAGATAGAATGAGCCAAAGCATTTCAGACTTTATTGTATAGAATCTATTGCTCTTAACTATCTGAGGTCATTCCAAGAGCTTGTCTGTTATGGTAGGTCAAAAATGGAAATTATGATCAAAGAAGAGATTTGCAGATCTTCCTATAATAGGAAAGAGGTTGTTATGGAGCAGCTGTAGGGAAGAAACACACATACCACGCTGCTGCATAGTTGGCATAAAAGCAGCCAATGGAGGGAGTAAAATAGCAATATCATCTACCAACCACCACCAGGATGCCCCAAACCTACCAAAGGTTATGGAAATAAAGGAGCAATAGACAGAGTTGAAAAATTATGAATAAGAAGTGTATCCATGTTTGAGAAAATTTTAGCCCTGGATTGGCAGCCACAAGAATGGTTGCGGCTTCCAGATTCAGGGCTACCCAAATCCAGAGCAGAAGTCCTGTGCTAATTTATGCTGCTGGTGTAAGGTCCATTTAGGGTGACCAGACAGCAGGTGTGTAAAATCGGGATAGTGGGGGGGGGGGGTAATAGGCTTCTATATAAGAAAAAGCCTCAAATATCGGGACTCTCCCTATAAAATTGGGACATCTGGTCACACTACGTCCATTATACCAGGAAAAGATTTGGCGTAGCAGAGCTTAGCTCTGCCATGGCCTTCCCACCCCCGACACATCCCATCCTGCCCTTTCACTGGAATTGGGAGAGCGGCTCATGTAGGAAGTGCCACTTCCACCAGCTCTATACTCACAGAAAATTTAATCCTTGCAATCTCGGAGACAAG